>NC_142947.1:15993589-16033589 GCF_046866305.1 Octopus bimaculoides
GGAGACCTAAACACACCAGCATCAGTTGTCAAGCAATGTTGGGGTGGACAAACACAGACACACAAACATACATATATATATATATATATATATATATAAATACATATATACGACGGGCTTCTTTCAGATTCCGTCTACCAAATCCACTCACAAGGCTTTGGTCGGCCCGAGGCTATAGTAGAAGACACTTGCCCAAGGTGCCACGCAGTTGATGAACATTACTAAACACCAACAAAATAAACACTGAATATTTTTCACTAAAGGTGCTTGAAGAAAATCTCGGCGAAGGTACACCACCCGTTTTCGGCGTAACCCTAACCCTATCCTAAACCCTAACACTAAACACAAGGTGTACGTATTCTTTACTTTCGCCAAAATCTCAAAAGAATTTTCTCACGATCATATCCAAAAACGATGAAACCTTGAGTAGAGTATGGTCGTGAAGGCTCCAAGACATTATGGCGGAACGAAGAATGCAACCGGCTGGTTACGAAATGTGGCAACCGAGATGGATATCAAGAGGCGTAAAGAAATTACGGCATAACTACAGGGTTTTACCCCCCAGACTTTGAGAGGTCATAACTTTCAGAAAAATGAATTTTTTTAAATGAAATTTTCTACGCATATAGTATTAACTATGTAGAATCCGAATATACAAAAATTTCCGGTGAAAGTTTTTTGGAATGGGGTTGGGGGACAATTGTGCCGAAATTACAGGGAATATCAGAAGCGACATGGCGTCAAACCTTTTGGAAAATTCGAAGGTTGTTAATAGACACCAAGAATACCGGAGAACAACTCCCCAACGCACAAACATACATGGGATTGAGTGACATAATTTGAGTGTTAGTGCTGCTTTTTCTTTGTATCTTCCTTTACCTAATGTAATACAGTATACTCACAGATCTATCACTAACAGGAAATGTAAATAATTACAACAAACGCACATTTTCTAATTAAAATACGCCATCTCCAGTTTTGGTATAAAAATACATTTTACCCCTAATATTAGTTGTTACTTTCCTCTAATTTCGACAAAAGTTCTATAACATTCTGAACGGTAGAGAATAGATGATCTTGTCAATTATTCAAAAGGTCAGGACATTCAGCCTTTAAAAAAAAATGTATAATTAAAGTAGCTGCCTTAGTCGACCGATTGTACAATCAAATATGCAGACAAAACAAAGTATTATTCGCTTTCAATGATTGTTAAAATGCTCACCCTTAAATAAAGACAAATAAATCTTTAATTTCTATTTACTACTTATGACCTCAACATTTTACTGAAGGTTTTTTTAATTAAATTTTAATAAGTATGTAAGAACCCGATTTCCCTACGATTAATTTCGATCCGTACTTTTCAGATCCAGATATTCCACTAAATATGTCTTTATTAGATTATTTTCAACAGCCAACAATCTGATGGGCTATCCTTCAGTATTGGAACTCTTAGAGAGTCCGGTATGAGGACACTATTTTCCAGCCTAGCCTCTTTAACTGACATGAAGGAAGGTTGGGCGATGTCGGAAGGTTGTGTGGGTGCATGATGTCGTGTACCAATACCGAAAGATAACCATCTGTTGTTTTTATTATAGGACAAATTCTTTTTTTTATTATTCAATGGATAGCGACGATTACATGAAAGTCCATTGCAAATAAAGGGGAAAAAAAGATTGTTATTTCGTAATAATTAACCGGCAAGTAAAAGACCATACAAAAATAAATCAGAGCATCAAGTATGTATGTTACCAAGTCACGAGAGAAATTACATAAACTTGAGATTTCTATTCTTTAGAAACAAGTGAAAGATGCAATGGCATATGTAATAAATTAAGAGGAAATACATTATGTTACGCAATTATGAATTCAGAAACTTTTTATTATAAAATTATATCATAAAAATAAACTGAGTTAAGTAAACGGAAAGAAAAAAAAAACACTTACTGCTGAGAAAGGAAAATTGGTCATTTTTATAATTCTCCAAAATTAATTGACTTTTCCGGAGCAAAGGCAAAACAGTAAAGCGACCACACGCCATAGAATTACCCTTGACATGTGTTTGTACCGGAAGTGAAATCTACATGAACACAATAAAATTACATTCATTTTGATTGGTGCAAACTAACAAACTTATTTAAAATCGTTACTGATTGGTTAATTTTGATTTGATTCGCCTTTGATTGGATAAATCGTTTTACAAGCATAATTTTCAAACTTGTCCAGGCAGAGTGTGATTGTAGTCTTAAAAGTTAAACATTCTTTTTTCCATCACTAATTATTGATTGATCTCGTCAGTTACAAAATACATTCAAAGTATTTAACTGTTCTTGTCTTCCCTAACTTAATTCCTTATCTGTTTTTTAAACAAATTTCGCGTTCGATGGCCTCCCAGAACAGAGATCCTGCTGCTAGTACCACTAGGAAAGAACCTAACAGCACAACTGCCAAAGACAACCATTCTGTTAGCAAAAGGTATTTATGTGTTTACTAATGTTTCTACTATATATAATTTTGAAAATTCTTTTTACCATGTGTGTATGTATACATATATACATACATACAAATATATATATATATATATATATATATATATATATATATATATGTCTCACGCTATGAGGGACTAAGTCTGACCTTAGAGTCCCTCATAGCGTGAGGCATTCTTGTATAGTAATGCCCTTATATAAATAAATATATTTTAGGGAATAAATGATGGATTTTTTTTCCCTTATGAGGTTTTTTTTACGCTAGCTACTTGATAAATTCTTGTAAAAGAATTCGTCCTATTATTGAATTTATATATATATATATATGTATATATGTGTGTATACATATAAGCTTAATTTTAAATTAGTAACAATGGTAGAATTAAATTAAAAAAAAAAAAACTTAGGTTGTCCAGTTAATTTTTTAAAACATTCCTAAATTTTTGTCTATTTTCTTGCGGTCAGCAATTGCCATGAACCAATTCGTTACAAATTCAAATTTATTAACCTAATCATTGGTTTACTGCCGAGCTAAATCGACCAACAACTGTGTGAAAATACGTTGGTGTTATTTTTTTTCTCCTACCCCGTATTATATTTTCAAATACTGTTACTCAAATAATTATTTCTTCCGTTTTATCTCTCTCTCTTCTTGAATCTTCCCTCACGTAACGGAAGAGATACACTCATACAGAATAGTTTTTGAGTTATTTCCAAGCTTGTTAGTCACTCGATTAGTAACTATTGTGACTGTTTGTACAATAATTATTACTGTATGTGTGAGAGTTCATTGACTTGTTGAGTCGTCATCGTCGTCGTGGAGGTGAGCTCGGATTCATCTGAAGAATTTAACCGTTATATAGGTAGCCCTATTAAAAACGATTTTGTTTTTGCTTCGTTACATCTTATATTCGACTATCTATGGGATTTTCTGAAGTAACTGACCAATAGTTCGAAATATCGCTGAAATTGATTCCTGGTTTATCGTTTCCTTATCCCTTCCCCATTAATTTCTTCTCGCATCATTTTAAAAGAAGAATTTATTACTTCGGATTTTAACTGGCAGGAGGTGATCTCTGGTTTTATCTCGAGCAACCATCCCTTGTGCGTTGATCATTCTGGAACACAACCACACATTTTAAATGTCATTTATTGTTTGTAGACTCGCTTTGCTACAAATTTTCTTGTATCTGTAGAGTAGGGGCTTTTTTTTTTGGCTTTAGATCAAATTCCTTGCATTGGAATTGCTTTGTTCTGTAGTTTAACAAAAGATACAAGAAAACACTTAAACGTGGTAGTTGTATAACAAATCAATTTTATTAATATACATGAAATGTTTACTTCCTTATTTAACCTTTTTAATTGTTAATCGGGCTGACCTATATCAAAGGTTTTCGCTTCTGACCATCCCGTCTTTTTCCGATGTTCAGGCAACTCAGAACCACATTTTCTAAGACGATTTGATGTACTTTTAAGACAGAAAACATTACTACAATGTAAGAAGAACCCAGACAACAAATAACTACCGGTCCTTAATGGAGGATTAGGTCTAAATTCCCTTTTATCTAGAGCAATGATTCTTAATTCTTCCTTTGACTTATGCCCCCATTCGGCTGGAAGTTTTTATCTAAGACTCCCTTACATCTTTGCAAAAACAGATGGATTGATATTTTTTTTTTTGACCCCCTCTCAGAGACGAGAGTAACAAGTTAAAATTTGGCACTAAAATAAAGATGTCCCGACGCATCTACGTAACGATATGTTTTTACAGTGCACACTTAGGATTACGTAGATGCATCGGGCCCTCTGTATTGAAGTAGTACCAAAATTTTACTGGAAAAGGATAGGAATTTGGTGGAGGAGGGGGGTAAAATGTAAAAAAAGAAACATTTCTTTTAGCAAAAATACCTTCTCAGGAAAAACAACCACCCAGTTCCTTTCTCCTTGAAGTAGTGATAATTATTCCGAAAGTCAACGATTAACGGTGAAAATTTACCAAGCTTTGCTTCCAGGGGTGTTAAACTTATACGAGATGTCAGTCTGTTGAACAGTAGCCACAGTTTAATATTTTGGTTACGAGATAGAGGAGAAATGAAAGTAACTATTTAAACCTAGAGTAAAATAAGTGTCAAAGACTCAGTTTGTTAGAAGCTGATCGTCACTAAGCATAGCTCTTACACTGAAGTTCATTCACCGTTTATATAGCACGAAACTATTAATATAGACTCTGAAAATCAATATACTGCAAAATATTGTAAATTTCCTCAGTAAGTCGCACACGCATTGTATGTTACTCTTTTACTTGTTTCAGTCATTTGACTGCGGCCATGCTGGAGCACCGCCTTTAGTCGAGCAAATCGACCCCAGGACTTATTCTTTGGATGCCGAGTACTTATTCTATCGGTCTCTTTTGCCGAACCCCCCAAGTTACGGGGACATAAACACACCGGCATCGGTTGTCAAGCGATGTTGTGGGTACAAACACAGACATACATATACATACATATATATATACGACGGGCTTCTTTCGGTTTCCGTCTACCAAATCCACTCACAAGGCTTTGGTCGGCCTGAGGCTCTAGTAGAAGACACTTGCCCAAGGTGCCACGCAGTGGAAATGAACCCAGAACCATGTGGTTGGTAAGCAAGCTACTTACCACACAGCCACTCCTGCGCCTGTTAACTACAAACTACTATGTGAACACCTGGAAATTACCAAATCAGGCCTGTGTATTGAGCAGGGTTTATATAGTTAAGCTTGGGGAAAAGCCATGAATTTAGAAGTGCATGTAGTCCTTGGAAATGAGATGGAGGAGGGTAAAACGTATAGATGAACTCTTGATCAGAAAACTTGAATATCGTTTTTCTTCATCAAAATATGTAAACTCCCTTTTCACCTTGCTCCTATAAGCAGTGTATGCATATGAAAGTTCTAATAGAACTAGCTTAGCCGAGTCTAAAGAATAATTTCCAGTAGTAGACTTCATTCTTAGATTTTCTCCCTGAGTTTTAATGTAGATGAAGATGTAGATATATCTTTTATCATTTACTTGTTTCAGTCGTTAGACTGTGGCCATGCTGGGGCACTGCTTTGAATTTTTAGTAAAATGACTCGATCGCATAACTTCTTTTTTAAGCCTGGTACTAATTCTATCGGTTTTTCTTTTTGCCAAACCAAGTTACAGGGATGCAATCACACGAACACCAGTTGTCAAGTGGTGGTGGGGGAATAAGCACTGACACAAAAATCACACACACACACACACACACACACACACACACACACACACACACACACACACACACGATGGGTTTCTATCAGTGTTTGTCTACCAAATCCAATCAAGGTTTTGGATGGCCTGAAGCTATATTAGAAGACACTTGCCCAAGGTGCCACGCAGTAGAACTGAACCCGGAACCATATGGTTGGGTAGTAGGTTTCTTACCACACAACCGCACGTGCAAAAAAATATAGGTGATTGAAGCTATAATGTGGTTGGTAATTGTTGTATTGGTTCATCTGTTACTATGAGATTGCAAATGAAAAATATTCTACTTCAGTTATACGACTTAGTAAGTCACCTTTTTTTTTTTTAGTTCAAATGCCAACTTTTCCCTTTTATTTAATAGAGTTGATTGGATATAAGAGGTTGATTTAATTGACTACTTGTTTCTCTATGGCGCCTTGTTTTTGCAACAGTGGAGTTTGCTTAACCTTTTCGCATTTAAACTGACCATATTAGGCTCAAATGTTCAAACCAGCCAGATCAGGCCTCTTACACCTACTATACAATGTCATTCTAAAAATAAGTGCATCTTCAAAATCTGGAAGCTATGAGATAATGCATGAACAAATGAGCATACATTTGACAGTAATTGGAATGCTAATGGGTTAATGACAGAAAAGAACATTTTAATGTTAGAATAACTAACTTATTTTCATAACTTCCTTCTTTCTTTTTCACCCCACAGACTACAGCAAGAACTGATGGTACTTCTGGTAAGTTGCATTCCTGTTTGTTTGAATAATTTTTAGTGAGTATCTAACTGAGGGAAAAAGTGCATACTGTGCAAAAAGAATGGTAGTTGTCTATCACTTTCTCCTCCAAACTGTATATCCTCTTGTCTTGTAATGGCATTCACCTGGGAGGGGTTAAGCTGGCTCCTATTGAGTTCACCACATCACGGGTCAGAGCGGTTCATGCACATCTGTTAGTGGCTGATTCTGCAGCGTGTTGAAGCCATTCCCAGTAACAGCGATGAATGCCAAAGACTCCAGGGTCAGAAACGAGCTTCATATCTACTTTGACTGTTGTGAGCCATGTCTTCAGCTGACCGCTTCTTTGCTTATGCCAACCCAGGGAAGGATCTGGTACTGTTGCCTTCCAGATGAGTTTGTCATGGGGCGCCACAATGTGACCAAACCACTGTAGTCTCTTCGTCAGAAGAGTTCCCTCAAGAGGGGAGACCGCAGTGGGTGTAAAGTTGTTGGTTCACAACACAGTCTGAGATAGGCAGTCAGAAACTGTATATCCTGTTCCTTTTGAAATGGCACATCATGTACAATTTAAGAACAGTCACTCCTATTGCATCCTCCACTCTTCTCTTACTGTGTCTTGTGCCAAAACCTCATCCCATGCATTTTGCCTGAAAATCTCTTCCTCTCTACATTTTCTCTCAAAGGTATCAACTTTCAGGAATTCAAACAAAGTTGAATTGTATCAATCTCTACTACAGATAAGAATCTCCAATTATCACGGACATTTCCATCCACCCTGCATCAAAATGTAAAGAAAAGAAATATTGTGTAAGATATTAGGATATATAGTAACTGAATTGTTAGAAATAGAATTAACACTTTATTGTCTATATTTATAAGTCTGTGTTTGTTACTTTCTATCTACTGCTATAACCAGAGACTTAACTATGTTTCTTAGGCTGCATTTAGCTTGCTCCTAAAGGATCAGTAGCATTCAAATTCAACCTTTTATTTCTGTTCTCTCTGTGATTGTTTATTTACATAGGGGTATGGTTGCTTTAATTCCATAGGGGAGGGTGACAGGGCTAAAAACAATTACTGTTAATATAAACAAACTTCAAATTCTTAATATTTTACTAGTAATAACTACTTTGTATGTGAAGACAGTAACTTGGTAGTTTCTTTCCTACAGATATATAACTGTTTAATACTAATTTTATGTATATATGTTTGTGTGTATGTATTAGATTGTCAAAAAATATTGTATTATTCAGAATATTGGCTAACAATAGCTTGCTCTAACTTCCTTTAATTGCTTTCAAATTTATATCATTGCAGTCTTCTGGTGATAATCGAGTATCAGCATTTCCTGATGGAGATAACCTCTTCAAATGGATTGGAACAATAGAAGGTGCTCCTGGAACGGTAATTGAAATATTCAGTGTCATTCATTTTTGTCATGTGTTTTTCCATGCTGGAATAAACTAGTAAAGTCTGTGATGTAGTATCAGTGTCCTATTTCGTGTCATCTGTGAAATATATATATACAGGTGCAAGTATTACTGTGTAGTTAAGAAACTCGCAATCTAACCACATGGTTTTCGGTTCAGTTCCATTGTGCAGCACTTTGGGCAAGTGTCTTTTACTATAGCCCCTGGACCAACTAATGCTTTGTAAATGAATTTGGTTGACAGAAACTATGTGGAAGCCCATTGTATATATTTGTGTGTCTTTGTCTCCTACCAGTCACCTGACAACCAGTGTTGGTTTGTTTACATCCCTGTAACTTAGCAGTTTGAGAAAAGGACCAGACTTAGAATAAGCACTGGGGTCCATTTGTTTGACTGAAGCAGAAAGGTCAAAGATATGGGCACTAATTGTTTCTTGCCACATTTTTATTGGACTTTGCTTCAGTTTAGCTAAAATTTTTTTCCTTCTCAAATAACAAATTTCTGCATTGTATTTTTGCCTAACTGAACAAAATGCATCAACAGTTCTGGTTTATTAATGTAATTGTGCGGATAGCATAATCCTATTAATCTCAGTATACTGGAACTATGGGAACAACCCTAAGAAAGTGGCAGAATGACTTCAACTCAAATTGCAACCATGAGTTTTTATTGAGATAACTGCTACACCACCAGTATAGCATATCAGCAGCTCTCTTGTAGATTGGCTTGGTAAAGTAGTGGCAGACATGTCTGGGGCAATACTGGGAATAATTGTATACCATCACTTTTTTGTATGTCAATAAAAAACTGCTTTAAATTCTGTTGAAGATCAGGAATTCAAAACTCAAAATAGTTTATCCTGGTTATATGTTGGATTTAAGGAAGCAAGGGCTGCTAAATCCCATCAACGTAGCGGCAGACGAAATACCACTAGGCATTTCGCCCGGCGTGCTAACAATTCTTCCAGTTTGCCGCCTTAAACAGATGAAATTCTTATTTCTTTACTGCCCACAAGGGGCTACACACAGAGGGGACAAACAAGGACATACAAACGGATTAAGTCGATTACATCGACTCCAGTGTATAACTGGAACTTATTTAATCGACCCCGAAAGGATGAAAGGCAAAGTCGACCTCGGCTGAATTTGAACTCGGACCGTAACGGCTGACGAAATACCGCTAAGCATTTCGCCCGGTGTGCTATCGTTTCTGCCAGCTCGCTGCCTTTCATCAAACAGATGAAATTCTGTTAAGCTTTTTGCTAGGCATGCTAACAATTCTCCCAGCGTGTTACCTTAGAATTCTTCAAAATATTGATCTGAGGAGGATGGAAGTTTAGGAAATTGCTAAACATTGTTAAACAATCTTTCATTATTAGACTACGTGTTTGGAAATAATCTGGCACTAACTTGTAGTCTTAATTCAGTTACGACACTTGTTGGCCTCGTACTAAGTTGTATTCTTACTTCACAGTTGGGACTTCTATCTGCAAAAGCAATTGATATTGTCCAAAGCAACCTACCCACAATAACCGAGAAAGTGTACTTAAAGAAAGTGAGTACTACTTATCAAGAAGCTGCCAAATAAAAATACATACAAATGTATTCTTGCTCCAAATTATAATTTTAACCCTTTAGCATTCAGATTACTCTGCCAAATGTAACACTTATTTAGTCACATTATTTTGTTAGTCATACATTATCTTGTAGCTTTGAGATTTCAGTAATGTTTAAAAATGTTTATTTTTAAAATGACATTGTAGAGTAAGTATGAGAGGCCAGATTGGGCTAATTTCAGCATAAAACATGCAGAGTATTTAGCCTGGATTTGGCTGGTTTAAATGCTAAAGGGTTGAAGGAAAATATTTTTTTCACAAATTAAATTGTTTTTATGAATAAAGAAAAGTACAAGGAAACTTAACTTAGCACAGTTTGATTCCTAATTAACTATTATGTCCTAATGCTGACTGGTTGGAGATGTTTTATTGCTGTGTTGATGCTGATACAATTTTTTCTCTTTTATATCTCATAACTTTTTCCAGGTCTATGATGGATTACGGTTTAAATTAGTTTTGCAATTTCCAAGCGGGTACCCATATCAGGCACCATCAGTTAAGTTTGATACTGGGTGTTTCCATCCAAATGTTGATGAACGTGGTAATATCTGTTTGGATATACTGAAGGAACAATGGTCAGCGTTATATGATGTGCGAACTATTCTTCTGTCAATTCAAAGCTTACTTGGAGGTAAATTCTCATCATCATCATCATGTAATTCTACAACTTGTCTTGTTTTAACATGTGAACAGTCATAACCCAATCTCATCTTTACTAATCACCTCATGCAAAAAGTCAAATTTAGTATACAATCTCATAAATACGATCTTTTACTTGTTAGTGCAGCTATTCTGGGGCACCGTTTTGGAGAAGTTTATTCGAATGAATCGATCCCCAGTACTTATCTTTTTTTTACCTTAAGCCTGGTACTTATTGTATTGGTCTCTTTTGTTGAACTGACAAGTTATCCTGACATAAACTCACCAACACTGGTTGTCTGTTGGTCGTGGGGAACAAACACGTGCATGCACACAAACGCACACACACACACACACACACGTTAGGCTCCTTTCAATTTCTGTGTACCAAATCCACTCATAGGTTATTGGTTGGCCTGAGGCTATAGTAGGAGACACTTGCCAAAGGTGCCATGTAGTGGGACTTAACCTGGAACTATGTGGTCGGGAAGCAAGCTTCTTACCACAGAGCCACTCCCGTGCCTAACGATGATGTTCATAATTTCTTCTGGTTTTACCACCTTACATATATAGTACCATTACCCACAGAAATTAAGAGCATCTAGAGTTGTGAATTACCAAGATCAGCTGCAGACACGCTCGTGTGGTTTTAGAAGTTTGCTCTCTGACTGTGTGGTTTAAGGTTCAGTCCTACTGTACAGCATCTTGGGCAAGTGTGGTCAAAATTTCTAGTGCGTACTATATACGAGGTTAAAAATGAAAAATATTTTCTAAGCAAAATTTTCTAAGTGATAAATATGTAAAGGCAATTTGCTTAATATTTATTTTTCACTGACATTATTACTATTATTTCTTCATTTTCTGCAAACAAAGTGCACAAAAAAGCTACACGTTTGCATTATGTTATATATACAATAATAATAAAGGACGTTACCATATATACGTTTACAAACCAAGGACGTTATATAGACCTCCTTGACTCAAGTTAGAGAAGGGGTGCATATTATACACAAGGATTAGGTTTTTCAGAGCTACAGCCCCTTAAAAATCCCCTGCATATTATACTCAAGGATTTACGGTATGTTAAATCAGTGGTTCTCAGCAGGAGCCCTTATAAGATTTGTTAAAATTTATGTGAAATAAATTGGTTATATTTCTAAAATACACAGATTTTAATATTTTTTCAATACATTTCCTAATAATAATTTTATTCTAAACATATAAAAGGATTTTTTTAGTCATCAAATGTTTATGAGGGTCCACTTGAGTAAAATAGGAATCAAAGGGATGCATAGATAAAATATGGTTGAAAAATACTGCATTAAATAGTTCTGTTATCAAACAATTATCTCTCTCTTTTTTTCTTTTTCTTTTTATTTCTTTATTTGCAGAACCTAATAACGACAGTCCTTTGAATTCTTATGCTGCTGAACTTTGGTCAGACCAAGAAGCATACAAGAAACATCTACTTGAACATTATGCAAAAAATAATAAAAAGAAATTATAAAAACAAAATAGCATATTTAAAAAAAATATATTACCAGAATTGTGAGGTTGAGATTGAAACTGAATAATGTTTAATTGTTGGCTGTCAAGCTATTCCAAAATTGCTGCTTATGGATTGTTCCATGGAATTATCCCTCTTTCATTCAACATACATTTCTCTTGAATTTCTTTCATATTGTTTCTGACTGACCATGTATCAATGTGTATACTTGTTTGTGTAAGTTCTTCCTATACTTTTCTCTCCATCTACATCTCTGACTTTCTGTCTGTCTCTTGCCCTCTCTATCTCTCTCAACCGCATACACCAAAATTTCAGTGAATTACTGATTTAGAAAAAAAAAAAAGAAGAAACAAAGCATTCTGTTCACTTTCTTCATGAGGTGTGACTGATGAGACATGATATCTAAGAGGGGAAAAAGACATTGGTGATACTCTTAAATTTATATATTGCTTTTAAATCTCTCTCTCTCTCTCTCCAACAATTTTTTCAATAATAGTACACAATATTTGTTACACCCTCTGTCAAAAAAGTGTATATATTTATTATATATATATATATATATATATATATATATATTATATATGAAACCAACATATTTTGAATCACAAATGCAGACATCTGTCTTTGTTTATGTCAATTCCTGGGATTAATAATACCTGTTACTGTCAAGTGAAAGCTGTTGGTAATGAAAGGATTTTTCATTTGTATGACAGAGAATGGGATTTATAATGTGATAATGGGCAATCTGTGATTGTTGAGCATTTATCTACATGTATGAGTGGTTACTGTTATTGTGTTCTATTTCTTACATTAGTTAGCTTACAGCATTTATTATTTTTAATTGCTAACATTTCTTAATCATAAGGTATTTTTTCTCTCCATATTTTTATTACAATATTGCGGTTCTTTTTTGTGGGGTTTTTTTTATACCTTTCTATACACATCAGATTGCTAATTGATAGAGAAGTCCCAATTATAGTAAAATTACTCTCATGCAAATCACTGTATACTTTTTATTTATTCTAACACTTTTAGGTTCTTGGTATTGGGTTAGATAAAGGTCTTTTTCTTCTACAAAGTGATAATTTATGATCTATCATTCCATGGACTTCAAAATGGCTCCTTAAATTTTTTTTCCTCTCTCCAGCATGTGTAAATAAAATTTTATATTACACACTGTGTATTTGGCATTGAATGACTGAATTTTATAAATAAAAGAATTTTGTTATATATTTTAACTTTGAATATATTTCTTCTGTTAATGTTTTGAACTGACGAAAACGAATGTGTTTTTCTGTACAGAATAAACTAAATTGAAATTTTATTCCAAAATTCAGATAATGGTATATGTATGCATTTCTCCAAGTAAGTACTTTCTTGTTATACATTCGATGCACTGATGGAGTATGGAATGTCTGAGATATTTGGAGAAGACTTTTCATTCAAATTTGCTTGTGTGAGATATGTTGGGAGTTGTCTTTGCAGCATCACATAAATGATGCATTTGTCTTTTCTCAAACATACCACAATCTGAACTACTACAAAGCAAACTAGAAATCACTTGAGAAAGAGATCACCAAACAGGACTAGTCCCAATGTCTCTCTCCACCTGATATCAACATGAAATTAAAAACTTACACGTCTATAATGCAAGCCATATACTACAATTTTGGCTCGGACAGAAAGGCCACTATACTTAAAAACAAGATTCTCGGAGAGAAAAGTTCTTATAAGAGGGTGTGTACACGTCAAGTTACTAATGCACTGTAGCTGTTTTGTAATTCACTCGCATGCATGCCAGCTGATAGAAAGGGATCTAATTTAGTAATATTAACTTGTCACAGAGTTATGTCCCTTACATCAACAGTATTGGCTTTCTGAAAGGTAAAGTCGACCTCAGCAAAGTTTGAACTCAGACGTAGCGACGGGCGAAATACTGCTAAGCATTTCGTCCAGCGCGCTAACGATTCTGCCAGCTCATCACGTGCCACGAACTGGACGGTCAACCTTAAGAATGAGCAAGTGTTTCCGCTGTGTCGCATCTGCAATAGAGTGGATGAAACCGTTGCCCATATCACGAACGAATGTCCTAGACTTAACTCAAAACCACTGCAAGTTGTGGCGACACGACCAGGTAGCGAAAGTGCTACATTGGAAACCGTGCGAAAAGTGGGGGATAGAGAGAGGCAAGATGTGGTATGAGCACAGACTACAGAGATTGGCAGAGTCAGAGACTAGCAAAATCCTCTGGGATTTCCCAATCCAAACAGATCAGGTGCTAGAGCATAATTGACCGGACCTAGTGGTGGTGAACAAGGTGCACCACGTATGCTATATAGTTGATACTGCATGCTCCTTTGACTCACGAATAGGGAAGAAAGAAGACTACAAGATAGATAGATAGATACAACCCTCTTAAGTACGAAATAGCCCGGCTATGGAAAATGAAGAAGGTGATGATAGTGCCAATTATTGTTGGGTTCTTTGGAACAGTATCAGAATGCATCAAGAGGAATATAAAGGAAATTGGAATAGAGGGCCCAGTAGAACTGTAGCAAAAAGTTTGCCTCCTTGGCGCGGCTAGAATAATCAGCAAAGTATTAAATAGCTGAAAAAAATGAATAGCATGGTACCGTGGGCTGCAGGTAGTAAGCTTGCAATGCATGCAGGAGTTCCAATAAAACCTGTGATAAAAAGATAATAATAATAATAATGTGATATAAATAAAATGTCAAATGGTTTGGTGCGTGACTTTTAGCTCACTATGTTGTTATTTAATTGTTTAAATGACATCTAATTCAAGCATATTAAATCAGAACAAGATTAAGCAAATGGGAAAGCAGCTTTATTACATTGGAAACTATTATTGTACATAATATCCTTCACTGTTCAATTTGTTTAAATAATTTGAAATATATATATATATATATATAAATTGGAATGTGAAGAGATGAAACCAGCTACCATTATTATTTAAGGTCCATCTTCCTTGCTGACATTGGTTGGATAGTTTGACAATGTGAAACTGTGGCGTGATATGGCTTTTCGGATGATCTAGAATTCGTTCCATTTTCACACTTTAAGAACCGTTTAAATCAACTTGGTCCCTTCCCAAAAATTGCTGGCCTTGTGCCAAAAGTTGAAACCATTATCATTATTAGTTTCAAATTTTGACGCAAGGTCAGCAATTTCGGGGGTTGGGGTAAGTCGATTACAGCTACCCCAGTACTTAAAGTTCAAATTCCACCGACGAGGTCGACTTCTCCTTTCACACTTTTAGGGTCGATAAAATAAATACCAGTTGCGGGCCTTGTGCCAAAATTTGAAGCTATTATTATTTACGTTCGGAGTTCAAATTCCGCTGAGGTCGACTTTGCCTTTTATCCTTTCGGGGTCAATAAATTAAGTACTAGTGAGACACTGGGGTCATGTAATCGACTTGTCCTCTCCCCACAAATTTCAGGCCTTGTGCATATAGTAGAAAGGATTATTATTTGATAGCTTCAGGCAGATTTCTACTGCATCACCAGCTACACCACCGTGTTGCTGGGGTGTGTGCAGCATTGTGTGTCCTGTTTTGTAGTTGTGTGTGTGTGTGTGTGGAGTACAGACTCTCCCTGGGATTGCATTGAGGCAATTTATTTTCTTATGGTGTCTGGTTGCAGTCTTTTGTTGTGTTCATGTTTGTATTGTGTATTGTGTGTGCAATGCGAGTTGTGTTCTTTTTGTTGGGTATCCGGCCTGTAGTGTACATGTTGTGGTAGTAGTTTATTTTATTGGATATTTACTGTATAGAGTGTGTTATGTGTTTGTGGATTGTTTTGTTTGGGTTGTATTACTGAATTGAGAGTGTCTTGTGTAGGATGTGGGCTCTTTCTATCAGGTCTATATAATCATCATCATCATCTTTATTATTATTATTATTATTTCCACCGAGGTCGACTTTGCCTTTCATCCTTTCAGGGTCGATAAAATAAGTACCAGTTATGCACTGGAGTCGATGTAATCGACTTAATCCCCTCCTCCAAGCTATCCTTGTGCCAGAAATTTGAAATCGTTATTATTATTATTATTGCTATTATTATTTGGAAGGCGGTGAGCTGGCAGAATCGTCAGCACGCTGGATAAAATGCTTAGCAGTATTTCGCCCGTCGCTATGTTCTGAGTTCAGATTCCGCTGAGGTCGACTTTGCCGTTTATCCTCTCGGGGGTCGATGTAATTGACTATTCCACTCCCCACAAATTCCAGGCCCTATACCTATAGTAGAAAGTATTATTTTTATTTCGAAACTAAGCACAAAATCAGAAATTTGGGTTGGGAGTGGGGCTAATTGATATCATAAACCCTTACGCTTGATTGGGGTTTAATTTCACCGACCAGTCAGGAACTGGTGGTAGTGTTGGGTCAATGTAATCAACTTTCAGCGGTTTCGCCCAACGTTGCTGACCTTGTGCCAAAATATGCTGCAAAATGGTTGGCACGATGGCAGAATCGGATTGTTAGCGCTCCGGATAAAATGCATAGCAGTATTTCATCATCCGCCTTTACGTTCTGAGTTCAAATTACCCCCGAAATCGACTTTGCCTTTAAAAAATTTTTAAAAAACTTTTCGGACTGATGAGATAAGTACCGGTCAAACCCGCTGGTCGATGTAATCGACTAGCCACCGCCCCCAAAATTTCAGACCTTATGCCTATAATTGAAAGGACTACTACTACTACTACTACTTTTTTGTTCTTGTTTTTGTTTTTGTGTGTTTATATTTGTTATTGCCGTTGCTATGTTGTCACCGAGCTTCCTGTTACAGCTATATTTTGTTGTTGTTATTGGTCCAGCTGATGTTATTTCTGTTAATATATCTTTTCTTGGGGATCATTTGCTGATGTTGCTGTCGTAAATGCAATTTTTGTCACAGTTGTATTTGCTGTATGGAATTCTGGTTTAAGCACCTCATATAACCCCTTCATAACTTAAAAAAAATTTCTTTTTGATTTTTCAGAAAATTTTTGTGAATTCGTACGATTATGTGAAAAAAAAGAATTTTTGCGAGTTCGTACGATTATGTAACCCCACCGCAAAAAAAATGTGTGTGTCATTTAAGGGCGATTTAGTTGTCATTTTTAGCACATCTCACGACCACCTGACACTTTCCTCGTTTCATTGTCATTGACATGTATTGATGTTTTTCAATATATTTCTTCCCATAAACACATTTAATTTAATGGAATGATGATGCACTCAAAAGTGGGCCATTGTTTGGATTCAAGCAAGAAATTCGGACTGTTCTTATTTCAAACACTGATTAAAAAAGAAAAATCGAAAAAGAGTGGAACTTTTAGGATTTATGGGGTGGGAGTGGGAGTGGGGATAAAGGGTTTATAAAAATTAAAAGCATATCTTTTTTGATAATCATATGAATTCCTGTGTGTAGAACACACATTCGCTAAAATTTCCTGAAAATACCAGAAAAAAAGTTATGAGGAGTTGTATAGGGTACTTAAACCAGAATCCTGCCATTTCTTATAATTCCTAATATATGTGATTTTGCGTGGGTATTTTCTATGACAGTCTTGCATTTGTTGACATTATTCGTATGTAATGGCTGCTGCTCTTGTCGCTGCCCTGTTGCTAATGTTGTTGCTGTTGCTGCTGCTAGTGCTGCTGCTACTATTGTTGGTCCTGCTGCTGCTGCTGTTGTTGTTATTGGTTCTGATACTGTAGTTGTTGTCGTTGGTTCTGCGGCTGGTATTGTTGGTGTTGAAAGAAAAGGAAAAAAAAATATATATTAATATAAACTTATATATATATATATATATGTATATATATATATATATATATATATATATATAAAACAAATAATAAATGAGTATATGCATATATACGTACAGGTATGTGCATACCTACGTCTACCTGTATATATAGGTGCATATCTGGGTACAGGACATTGCAAACAAAACGTAAGCAAGAAAATAGTAACCAGAGTACAGAAAACACACAAGCCACATAGAGAACATTTTCCTTCATCAGCTACCCCCGTTTTAACACCGGCGTTTCGAAGAGTTGGGCAGGACGCATCGTTAAAACGGCTCTTCCCATGGACCGCAAATTAAATTTGTATACACAAATTAAACCTGTGCCATGGAGGAATGTAGTGGCGGACAAAAAACAAGGCAGGAAAACAAACGGAAAAGGCTATGCGGCCAGGCGTGAAAAATTATGTGTATATGAACATTGTGAGGCACGAACTGAAAGTAGGGACGAAATACATACATACATACATACATACATACATACATATATATATATATACTAGCAGAAATACCCGGCTTTGCCCGGGTTAAAGAGAATAATGAAATCTAAAAACGCCGTCTAGACTACGCAACCCTCAACTGTTAGTAGCTACGATACCATATTTCTACATTAATAACTCTCCAATCCATGCCAGCATGGAACATAGACATTAAGTGGAATGCCAGTCTCTCGTCTAGGAGGGCCTTGAAATCAATGTTACCAACTGGGGACTATGTGTGTCGTAGTGATAATAAAAAGACCCAAAGGAGGTCTGCAACGAAAAAATTTTACTCAACACTTTGCAAGTGAATCAGTGGAGGCAAAGATGCGTCTCATTTACTTGACAATTTATGCACCACATTGCAGAAATCACAATGAAAGTATATCTGAAAGGGTAGTCTTACACTGTTGTACCGTTGAATTACAAATAATGCTCATCTGTTATGTTTGGGTTAAAATTTCATCAACATCAAAAATATATGAATTTTCATGGGAGTTATGGCCGTTATACATAGAATATAATTTCCAAATTTCATAAAGATCCGTTCAGTACTTTTGACGTAGTTTTGGATAAAAAAACAAATGACTAATGTGTGTGTTTGTGCGTGATGGGTGTATATATGTATAGATATCTGTATGCATGTATATATATGTATATATGTGTACATATTACATGTACATCTATATATATATATATATATACATCTACACATGTGTATACATATACATGTATGCATATAGATCTCTCTCTCTCTCTCTCTCTCTCTCTCTATATATATATATATATATATATATATATATATGCATATACGTGTACATATACATGTATATGTATACATATACATCTCTTTCTCTCTCTTTCTCTCTTTCTCTCTCTTTCTCTTTTTCTCTTTCTCTGAAAGTATCTGTCATTACAGTATCGAAATGTGATTGTTTCAGTTAGTGGAATAACGTGTACATATACATCTATATGTATACATATACATCTCTCTCTCTCTCTCTCTCTCTCTCTCTCTCTCTCTCTCTCTCTCTCTCTCTCTCTTTCTCTCTTTCTCTCTCTCTCTGAAAGTATCTGTCATTACAGTATCGAAATGTGATTGTTTCAGTTAGTAGAATAGTTTCATTTTTAAAGTGAAAGTATTTGACATGAGTGTTTTTGTTTCACTTTTGACACGTAATACTTAAATAGTGGAGGAGATATTATGTTGCTGTGGGCTCGAACTCTGCAAGAAGTTAAAATTTTTTTTGACTAAAACACAACTGGAACCCTAAGTAAGGCATCTGTAAAATTTGAATGAAATTGGTTGCGTAGTTCTCGAGTTTTAGGGATTCACACAGACAGACAGACAGACAGACAGACACACATTCTCATTTTTATATCTATATATATATATATATATATATATATATATAACAGACAAACAGTAAACGGAATGATAGATCAGGTAATGATGTTTGAAATGAACTATGTTCGAAAAGATGGAATGGTCAATTCTAGACTGTCTTTGATTTATAGGTCGGTTTGAAGAAGTGAAAGAAAGCAATCGAATAAAAAGCAAAAGTCGATGAATAGCATAATAAACTATGCACAACATTAAACAGAAGAAAGTTACTAACTTATTTGGTTCTTTTTCCATGTTGTTTAACGAAGAATTTCGGATAAAACCAGGTATGTTGCAATTGTTAAAATTCTAGAAGCGTTGGCAATATTCGCACCGTGAAATGTGCCTGTTATGGATAGAAAATAATAATAATGATCTTTCTGAATTGACGGGCACCACTTGTTTTCTAAACGAAACACTTTCAAACTTGGGATACTGGTAGAATGTGTCATATAAAACATCTTTTTCTCTTAGCCTTCTTAACAAAAATTTCAATATTGCAAGCTATTTCATGTTAAAGTTGTCGTATTTCTGTAATTTCAACCAATCACTGACGTCTATTCAGCTGAATACAGTTACTGCTGTTTTTGTAAACAAACATTTTTGTCGGTGTCAAGATCGTTATTCCCTAGTAAGGGTTTAGGGTTTTAGGGTTATGAGTTAGGTTATGGCAAAAATAATCATAACCCTAACCCTAAAACCCGAACCCTAACCCAATGGTGCCTGTCAATACTCTTTGTTAAGTAGACAAAGTATGTTGACTTTATAGTGCTAGATAGGCTCAGGGAGAAAGGTGCGAAAAGATGGATTCGTTGTTGAAGCCAGTTCTAGGTGAAGTCATGATTGGTTTGAAATTTTTTATCACACCGGTAATACTCTAGCGAATCGCCGAGCATTCCCGCTATAGGTGTATTAATTTGAATTTGTTAAATACAATTTTATCTTTTCATATTTATTTTATATTTTAAGTATATATTTAGACTGTTTCCAGAGAACCGGAAAATCCAGAAACCTGAATAGTTTGAGTCTTGCACTATACTTAAGAGTGAAAATAATTAAATGAGATGAAGAAAGAAATTCACTTACCTGCGTTAGACTTTGGTTTTCGCCACGCCCATTTTACCCTAAGAACTAAAACAAATAACCAAACAAACAAATAAACATACAGAAAGGGAATGTTTGAGGTTTTAGTTATTTTTCTGTTCTTTTCGATTATGATGGACAAAAGTATTAATGACTTGCCAACGGAAAAATACGAGTTGTTTCTTTTTTTTACATGTTTCTATTTTCGTTTTTATTAAACACAATATTTTAATTATTTACAAATATTTTTAAGTGAATGAAATTTCAAAAATGCAAGTTGTTTGTACAGTAAGTATTTATATTTTAGTTTTCTTTAAACAGACAATATTTTAATCTTTTTAAAAATTATTTTCAAGTTAATACCATTACACAAATTATTTTTGGCATATCTAAAAAATATTTTCAAGTGAAAATGACTTTAAAAATACAGTAAATATTTCGTAAAAAACCCGTTCGTAACCTCGGTGTGAAATAATTTTTTTCCATAGGTTTTTTTTCGAGTGCATTCAACGTATCTGACCTCCAAAGATTTCGCTGCTAATTCTAGCACGCCCTGCTACAACGTAACAATTATCTGCGATAAAGGACCGGAAATAGCTGTTACGTGGTAGCAGGGAGTGCAAGAAATAACTGCCAAATATTTCCTTTTCTGGGGAAAGGAACCGTTTACGCGTGATTTAAAGGAAAGGGGGCAGTTGATTTGATCGACATTGGTCGCTGACTACTTATTTATTAACGTCCAGATGGATGAGTGACCAATCAATCCTAGTGGGAGTTGAATTCTCAACATAAAGGAACACAACTAAATACAGGAAAACATTTAACGGAATGTTGAATCAATTCAGACATCCGCTGCTTTCCTTATTAAAGTAACAAGGATTAGAATACTGTTGAATGAAATGAAGATAGAAAAACTTACGTGAATTTACATTAAGTGGCGGTTTCGTAGCTTGAATAAAAAAATAGAAAATATATTAAAAGCAGGTTAAAAAGAAAGAAAATAGAAAGCTTTTGACAATGCGGGAAGTTTTATAAAACCTTTATATTTCAGGCGCAAAGGCTCATCTTGAGAAGAAAAACAACCTGGGAAATGTCCAGTTATGCAAAGGATTTGAATGGGTTAACGGAATCTGCATAACTGGACATTACCCAGATTGTTTTTCTCCTGAAAACGTGGCCTTTGTACCTGAAATATAAAAGTATTATAAAATTTTCCGCATTGTCAGAAGCTATCTATTTTCTCTCCTTTTACCATCTTTGATATTACAATGCTTCAACTTACTACAATGCTCTTATACAAGAGCATTTTATTTAATGCCTTTTAAACTTTCATTTCTCAATTCGACATTTCAGGGGTAAGGTTACTGGAAACTGGTCCAGAACACCAACAACAACTGCATTTGGTGACTGATTAAGCAGAAGCTGAAGGAAGCGATTATCAACAAGCAATCTCACTAATTCAGTTTTAATTGAAATCAAGTTTAGTTTCTTTGAATTATATTTGACTTGTGATAAGCTACATTTAGACATAAAATACTTCAAATCTGGTGCAGTAGAACAAAAGTTAAGAGAAAAAATGTATAGACCAAACTGGTCTATACATCGACACTTTGAATCTACACCATTCATTTAATTTTGATTAGGAATTATTATATCGATATTAATATGAAAGAGAAATGTTAAAGGAATATATTGGTAAAGGTTTCGTAAAGTTTTATCCATTAGGAAAAAAGATATTTAATTTTAATTCTCAAATATTTATGTAGTTTTGCGTGATATTAAAGGGACACTACTCAGGCATAACTACAGATTTCTGCCCCGAATCTGGATGATCATAACCTTCAGAAAAATGAATATTTTTTATTGAAATTTTCTACGAATGTGTTATAACATGTAGATTCCGAATATACAAAATTTTTTGGGGAAAGTGTTTCGGAAAATTCACCTGAGTCCACTTCAATTCGTCTTAATTTTCAAGAAAATGGATATTTTAAAATGAAATCCTCTACAAAAATATATATATATATATATATATCATTCATCATCATCATCATCATCGTTTAACGTCCGCTTTCCATGCTGGCATGGGTTGGACGGTTTGACTGAGGACTGGCGAGCCAGCTGGCTGCACCAGGCCCCACTCTGATCTGGCAGAGTTTCTACAGCTGGATGCCCTTCCTAACGCCAACCACTCCGAGAGTGTAGTGGGTGCTTTTACGTGCCACCGGCACGAGGGCCAGTCAGGCGGTACTGGCAACGGCCACGCTCAAATGGTGTTTTTAGGTGGCATATGTTTGTATATATAAAAATTGCTATAGACAGCCGAGTACAATGTGTTACCAAAAAGGAAAACTAATAATTGTCACTAAATATGACTAAGTGTGTTAGAAAACCTACATTGCTAGAAATAAGAACTAAAAAGATCTAATGCTGTAGTTAAAGCACATAATTGTATACATATGTACTGACAGGGACTGTAATTGTCCGAAGACAGTATGATATATCATCATCATTGTATATATATATATATATATATATATATATATATATATATATATATATATATATATATATATATCATACTTATATATATGTTATAATTTATTTACAATATTATTTCGTTTTAGTTATCTTCTTGACGACGTAAATGTTATGAGTATGATAAATAGTGTTTTCATTTTCGTTCCATAGTCAAAGCGTTACATCAGAATGACATAGATTGGATAGATATAAGGCTATATTGTTTGGAGAAATGGGACTGTCAATTTAAGTAGACCCTGGTACTAGACAGTATTATATTTATTGACATCTGGCAGGATGAAAGCATAACAAACTCGACCTTAGCGGAATTGGAGCTGAGAACTCAAAGGGATAGAAATGCTGTAAAAGTTTTTGGACGAGACACTGCTAATTTGTCCCACCAGTGGACACAAAATAATGAAATTGTGTAGGATGAAATTAAGATAAGAGAAAAATTTACTAACTCGGTTCAGTAGTAGTAGTAGCTAAAATTAAACAAGAAAAATGAAATATTATATAACAAATCCAATATACTTTTCAATTCCTTTTATTAATTTAAAATAGTAAACTAGTCGGAAATCAAGATAAGATGTATAAATGTAGGAGCTGAGCTACCCGATGTGATACCCGATGGTCCAAGGGCTTTCCCAGTCTTCATTTTCTTAATTGCCTTATCTATTGTATTGCTATCAATTCTGATGGTTGGTCCCTCAATTGTTTCAATATTTGAAAGACTCTCCTTCTCCCAATCATTCCCCCACATTTAACAACCTTTCATAATGGCATCTCCAAGCATCTTTCTTCTCTGAGTCACTAAGCGCAAGCATACCGTTATCCATTCGTACACATTTCTCACCTACCACATCTTTTTTTCTCTCTGATACACTGCTTTGTAATCCTGAACACCTCACGCCTCCAATCCTTACGTTGTATAACATTGGCAAAGCTCCTTGTTATAATGCTTTGCTTCCACTGTTTTTCCAGTTATTCCAGGTATGTCTCTTTGCTTTTATACCATTGTCCACCTCCTTGTTCCACCACCAAGTCACCCTCGGCTTGGCTGCGACTTTGCACCAAGCACAAATTTGGTCAGCGGCACCCAGTAAATTGTCCCGCAGGAACTACCAGTTATCCTCTAAGATATACATGTCCCTTCCACTTCCGCCTTTCTATCATGAGAGCTTCCTGTTGGTTTGCTGGGTTTTTGAGCTTCCATAATCATATTTTCCAACATAGTGTTTTTGAGTCTCTCTAGTCCTAATTTGTTACTTCGTTTAACATTATCTTCCTGACAACGTAAATGTTATGTGTATGATAATCAGTACTTTCGTTTTCGTTCCATAGTGAAGGCGTTACATCAGAATGATGTAGATATAAGGCTATATACTTTGGAGAAACGAATTTAAAATAGAACCTGGTACAAGCCAGTATTATATTATTATTGACATCTGGCAGGATGAAAGCATGACAAACTGGACCTTAGCGGAATTGGAGCTCAGAACTCAAACGAACAGATATGCTGCAAAAGGTCTTTGACGAGACACTGCTAATTTGTCCCATTAGTGGGCACAGAAGAATGCAATTGTGTAGAATGAAATTAAGATAAGAGAAAAATTTACTTACTCGGTTTAGTAGTGGTAGTTATTGTTGTCGTCGTAGCTAAAATTAAACAAGAAAAATGAAATAACATACAGCAAATGAAATACACTTTTCAATTCCTTTTATTAATTTAAAATAGTAAACTAGTCGGAAATCAAGACAAGATGCATAAGTTTAGGAGCTGAGCTACAAGAATCGACTTAAAAATATTCCCAAACCTTATGATTGGAAATCGATCTTGAATTAGCATTTAATCGAAATATGGATGAGATTAACTTTATAGAAAAAGTTTGGTTTATATATATATGCACACACATGGCAGGGTGTCCCACACTGTATCTGTCTAACAAATTTACAAATGTACTGACAAAGTATTGGTCTGTCCGGGGCTATAGTAGAAGACACTCTCCAAGGTGCCGTGCAGTGAGATTGAACCAAGAAAGCATAAACATATGGTTTAAAAGCAAACTGACTGGGAGAGGCATCTCTGTACGATGTGAACTCAGAAATAAAGGGGTGTGAATAAATACTGAAAAAGTCGTTTGTTCCGAACTCTGATTCTGCTATTCCGATGTCTTTTAGCAACGCTGATAATATTTCTACTAAAGGCACAAGGTCTGAAATTGTTTGGAGAAGTGGGTAATGATTTCATCGACTCCACTGGTCAAATGGTATTTTATCGACACCAAAGGATGAAAGGCCAAAGTTGACCTTGGCGATATTTGAATTTAGAACGTAAAAACGGTCGAAATACTAGGAAGCACTTTGAGTGGCGTGCTAACGATTCTGTCAGCTCACTAACTTTTTCTGAATAATAATTTATTCGTTACACACAAGGAAATTTCAGGTTAATTTGAAAGTGTAATAGAGTCGGAAGCTTATAGAAAGCCATGAAATTCATAATTTGTTTTGATACTGTATTTTTTTTTTATATCAAAGCTTTTCATACATGTGATGGGCTAAAGTTAATTTTAGAACAGTACAGAAGAATGTGAGAATATATTTGAAAAATATATTCTTTGCTCTCTCTGTCCCCACCTCTATCTATGCATCCCCACACGCTCTCTCTCCCTTTTTTCTCTGCGTGTATATCTTTATATATATATATATATATATATAGGTAAATGATAGGATTGCTTCAATTTTTCAGGGGTAGTCTGAAGTATCCAAGCAACCAGGGGATGTTTAAATCCGGAGGCACTCCTGGGAATTACTTGTGTGGGTACCGTCTTCGTTAGAGGGTATCCAGAGGCAGGTAATTTATTGTTTAAACCGCAGTTTATAATTATATAATCTACACATAATTAAAACAATGGCGAACTAGCCCAACCGGATTACTTCTTCTTGTCTTTGTTTCTCCATTCTCCACATAACTATATATATATATATATATATATATATATATATATATATATATATATATATATATATATATATATATACCTACGTATATATATATGTGTGTATATATATATATATGTTTATATGTATAAAAAATTGCTATAGACAGCCGAGTGCAATGTGTTGACTAGACACTGCTAATATGTTCCACTAGTGGACACAAAAGAATGAAATTGTGTAGAAAGAAATTAAGATAAGAGAAAAAATTACTTACTCGGTGTAGTAGTGGTAGTTATTTTTTTCGTAGTAGCTAAAATTAAACAAGAAAAATGAAATATCATATAGCAAATAAAATGCACTTTTCAATTCCTTTTATTAATTTAAAATAGTAAACTAGTCGGAAATCAAGATAAGATGTATAAATGTAGGAGGTAAGCTACACGAAATGACTTTTAAAATTCCAAAACTTTATGATTAGAATTCGATCTTGAATTGGCATTTAATCGAATTATGGGTGAGATTACCTTAACAGGAAAGTTCGGTTTATATACATACATACATACATATAAAAGGAGAATCTATCCCTTGACGCCTGACATGTTAGTCCAGCGGAACCAAGCGAAACAAATTTACTGAAAAAGTATTGGCCTGTCTGGGGCTATAGTTGAAGACACTCTCCCAAGGTGACGTGCAGTGAAATTGAACCCGGGAACATATGCTTGAAAAGTGAACTGACTAGGAAAGGCATCTCATTACGAAGTAGTTTAAATCTATGAGAATTTATCAAGATATCATAGATTTCCCCTATTAGTGGACAGAATGGAATGAAATGAACTTACTAGGTTTAGCAGTGGTAGTTGTTATTTTCGGAGGAGCTGAAATTAAACAAGAAAGATGAAATAACATTCAACAAATGAAATACACTTTTCAATTCCTTCTATTAATTTTAAAATTGTAAACTACTCGGAAATCAAAACAAGATGTATATATGTAGGAGCTGAGCTACACGAAACAACTTTAAAATTCCAAAACCTTATGTTCGATCTTGAATTGACATTTAATTAAATTATGGATGAGATTACATTTATAGAAAAAGATTGGTTTTTATTTATTTATTTATTTATTTATTTATTCTTTCAATTATTTTCTGTGTTAAATCTTTCTGCTGCTAATTCTTTAACTGTGAAGTATGAACTAGAACCTGTTTTAGGTCAGGCAAACAAAAACCAATAGAATTACTATTTGTTATTAGTCTCTAAGTCTTCCTTGATAAGGGCGACTTTTGATCTATGGCGTTTGTATGTGAACAAATTCCTTGTCTTTTATAGGGTGAGGTACGAAAAAGTAGTCTGGGTTCCGCAACATTGTGTGAATACAGAAATAAATTTACATACGCAGAAAGCATCGAGCCTTTCGTTTGCAAGTGTAATTATGTTATTTCAAACGCTTGTTTGTGCTGAACAAAGATGGTGCACCAGTCGACTCTTTGTTACGTTATTCTCACCACATTAGTTAATTGTAAGATTGAGTGAAGATCTGTAGCCTTTTCTGCAAGATGCCGCACTCAATAGCGGAAGGAATAGAGATTGTGGCAGTGCATGTGAGAGCCGATTGTGTTAAGCAAACACGTGAAACTTTTAAAGCCAAGTTTCTGGGTTAAGGCTTGCCAGCAAACTGCACGATACAAAGGTTGGATAAGAAGTGACGCACTACGGGGTCAGTGAATAACACTCCAAAACAAAATGACCCCACGGTTCGAAAGCCGGAAGTAAGTCAGGACACCTGCCAAAGAATTACTCCAAGTCCAAAGAAATTAACCCATGAATTGGCGCAGCAGTCTCACATAAGCAGGTCATGCCAACGGATGTTGAAAGGCCTGAATTTGAAGCATATAATTTCACACGTGTACAGCAATTAAAAGTGGATGACAAGAACAAACTAATAAATTACTGCACATGGCTTCTGAATGACAGTTACAAGCGGCCGAAATAAAACAATGACACTTGTAAATAAAAAGTCTGAGTGCTTTTTCTTGTGTGTAAAGTTATTTCTGTATCTATCCTATGCTACGGAACATGGGCTACTTTTCCGAGTGCCACGCAGTATTTTAAAACTAAGATATTTCAGACTACATTACTAAAAGTATTATCTTTTCAAAAAAAAAAAAAAAAAAAAAAGAATTTTAGGATATGACTGGAGGAAGATTTGGTTACCATTTCTCTATGGTTGTGTGGTTGTGAAAAGGACTGCTCATTGGCTGATTGATTTAACAAAGTTATATGCCTTTGTATGTGGTACAACACGATAATTGTAAAAGAAAGTTATATATATATATATATATATATATATATATATATATATATATATATATATATATATATATATATATATATATATATATATATATATATATATATATATATATATATAAGGAAAAAAAGTCAAGGTAGAAAATGCTAAAATGATTTTATCATAAAAAAACATTTTAGTACCGGTTTCAGTCATTGAAACTTTATAAACTCTGAGTATGGTAAACAATTAAATTTTGGAAAAATGAAATGAAGAGTTTTTTAAAAGAATATTTGCATAGTATTCAAATACAAGAGGCAGTTTCCTTGTTTCTGCCTTTCTCTGTCTCTCTTGTTTACTCTTGTGGGTTCTAGGTCGTTGTGAATTCTTTGGCAGAATTCTGCCAAGAATTCACAACGACCTATATATAGATATATCACACAACTTCCTTTGCCATGTGTACAAGGCAAATGAAGACTACTCGCCCTTCATTGCTAAAAGAAAGCTCGGTTGATATGTCCCGCACATGACAACAAGAGTTCGATATAAACCCACAATTCCTCAACGTACAAACAATGAGTGCACGCAGGACTGTTTCGTTGCTAAGCGCCATCTCAAAGACTAGTTCCGAAAGACATGTCTCAGAAACGACGTTTACACTTACTTACTGTCGACATTCAAGTGTCATTGCAATGTCACGACCTCAGTGCGTGGTTACATATTCTTAACTAGAGAACATTTTGAAACCTCATATGGTGTGGATGGTTGGCAACTGATGAACCTCACGAAGAGAAGGATTTGTTATTTTCACAAAACGCGAAATAGCATATATTCAAATCTGGTCAGATGTTTCTATTCAAAAAAGACGAATCACAACAACTAGGCGATAGTATACCGTATGAAAAAATATGAATGCACACACGCATTGCAACACGAATCTCCACTTGGTAGTTTGATCTGCGAAAAAAAGTAGCAAAATTTCTAACGTATCACACGTATTCTCTTAGAAGAAAAATAGACAGATGGGGATAATGTACTCTTAGTTGTACAATGCCTCAAGAAGAAACAACAAATGGAATTGTCATCGCTGGTATTTTTGTTGTTGGCACTCCGTCGCTTACGACGTCGAGGGTTCCAGTTGAACAACCTGCTCGTGAAATTAACGTGCAAGTGGCTGTGCACTCCACAGACACGTGTAACCTTAACGTAGTTCTCGAGGATATTCAGCCTGACACAGAGTGTGACAAGTCTGACCCTTTGAATTACAGGCACAACAGAAGCAGGAAGAAAGAGTGAGAGAAAGTTGTGGTGGAAGAGTACAACAGGGTTCACCACCATCGCCTGCCAGAGCCTCGTGGGGCTTTAGGTGTTTTCGCTCAATAAACACTCACAACGCCCTGTATGGGAATCGAAACCGCGACCCTATGACTGCGAGTCCGCTGCCCTAACCACTGGGCCATTGCGCCTCCACCATCGCTGGAATACCTTTGATCATACGTATGTATGACCAAAATTTAAACACAAAGAAAGGTAAAACAAACAAACAAAATACATGAACAACAGCAACAGCATCAACAAATGGTATATCCACTAATCAAGATAACACAATGTGGAAACGCGTAGATTAGTGGTTAGGGTGTTGGAGTCATGATCATAAGATTGTGGGTTCGATTCCTGGACCGGGCGATGCGCTATGTTCTTGTGTAAAACACTCCATCTGAGTGAATTGGATTGCTCCAATCCACTCAGCTGGCAAAAATGAATAATCCTGCCATGGACGGGCGTTCCGTCCAGTGGTGGTGGGGGTGTATTTACACACTACAGAAACAAAGAAACCAACCTTGTTAGTCTATAACCTTATGACTCTATAATACGAGAAGGAGCTTCACTCCTTTTTCTTTTTAAGACAAAAGAAAGAAAAATTGTTTTGTTTTTACCTTTGGCGTATAGTGGTTTGGTAAGCGTCTCGCCAAATATTGAACATTTGACGGTTGTTTTATTCGATAAATCTGCGCTTGTTACCTTGTATTGATATTCTGATATTGCCGGAACAAAACAATCTATTTTAGATGGGACTACTATCTTTTTATTTGCTTCTGCTGTTTTTTTATCATTTGATACAAGCCAATTAAAAGTGACAGAATTTTCTCCAGAGTTATTCACAGTTTTATAAGTGTTAGTGACATTTGCTGTACATCTGAAGGTTACTGTCTCTTTGATTAAAACAGGTGTCTCAACAACTTCCAGTTTATCTATGGCAGATTTCACTGAAAAAAAAAAAAAAAAAAAAAACCCAACATATTAATATTTGAACAGCGCGCGGGCTGCACGTGGGCTTTGGAGCTTTCTGAATGACACGCTTGAGTAGCGCAACTCGCCTAATGATATTCCATGTCCAATGCAGCCCGCTTCTCATAAAAGAACAATAAGCCTCATAGCAAAATATTGGATGGTTACACTGATATAAATTTACAATGTTCATACAAAGTTATAATGTTTAACATCTCTTAAACTACCTGAAGTGCTAAGACAATCTGAGTGCTTCCAAGTGTTGAAATATCTAACTTCCTAGTAAATGTGTCAGGGGAGGATGAAACAGTCTATATGTCAATAGCTACACAAACATATGGAGTGTTTAAAAAAACAAAAAAACAAAACAAAAACTTTTAGACATGATGAAAAGTAGTGTCCATTAGCCTTTCCATGGCATCCGAGATAGGTGAGAGGAAAGAACACTCACACAAGAGATCTGGCTCAAATGCTTACAAGTGATAAGTGCTTCCAAACAAAGTTGCCATCTTTTTTTGCATGATTCCCTAAGTTGGTATACTTCCCACTTGGAAAAATATATTTTGCATAGAAGTCAATCAATGAAATATCTTTAGAGTGAAATTTATATCTCAATAAATCGTCACACTGCATATCAATCAATTCTATTTGAAAACATTCTGATACTGTCTCCGCCTTCACATCAAATGTAATAATAACATCGAAAAATACCTTAGGAATGTGTGGGAAGCAAACTTCTTACCGCACAGCTACTGAAGAACAATGGTTTCAAATTTTGGCACAAAGCCAGTAGTAGAAAGGCAGGGTTAAGTCGATTACATCGATCCCAGTGCTTGACTGATACTTATAAACCCCGAGAGGATAAAAGGCAAAGCCGACCTTGGCGGAATTTGAACCTAGAATGTAAAGACGGACGAAATGCCGTTAATGATTAATGATAAAACAATATAAGTGACAAAACGGGAAGAACTGACCTGTTAATATTTGCGGTTTTGAAGAATTTGCTTGCGTTGCACATCTGTAGGGTCCTTCATCACTGCATGTGCTGTTAATTTTCCAGCAGATAATATCACCACGAGAAGCAACAATTAAAGTACAGTCAAAACCATCTCGTTTGTATACGAGTTTATTCGCAGTCTTTTTGTTTGCCTGGTATGTCATCTTTACCACAGATTTGTCCTTTGCAAAGAGTTCGAAAGTAGAGAGCTTAGGCTCATCGTAGCCACATATTAGAGCGACTTTAGTTATCCCTCTTATATCAAGACCAGTTCTAGGTGATATAAATAACTTCATAGCTGTATTAAAAAACAAAACAAAAAAAGAAGGAACAGTAAATCAAAGGTTATATAAGAAAGTATGCACGAGGAGACTCATTATGATCGGACACATTTTATCCTTAATATTATCTTTTGTCATTCACTTATTTCAATCATTGGACTGCGACCATGTTGGGACACTGCTTTGAAGGGCTGTAGTCGAAGGAATCGAACTGACTCTAGTACTTATGTTTTAAAAGCTTGGTACTTGTTCTATCGTATCTCTTACCGAATCGCTTAGATTACGGTGGTTTACTAGAAATGCTTTACAAATTTTCGTGTCATCCTCGTGCAGGGACCATACTAATCTTCACCGTAGCGTTCCATTATGCATCGCCAAAGCAATATCTGTAATAAATGTATGTTCCAGTCTTAGTTACTTGATTGTAAGATGTGTTCCATCACTATGATACACCCTGTATAATTTATATATACATATTATATATATATATATACATACATATATATATATATATATATATATATATATATATATATATATATATATATATATATATATATATATATATACACAAATATATAATACTAAAACTGTAGGGTTGTTTGTGTGTAACCGAAATATCTCAGAAATAGTATATTTTATCTTAATTTTTTTTTACATGTTTTGTTTCATACATACCTTCGGCAGTGCAGTACAAATTTTTGTGATATTTGGGATTCTATTTATTAACGATTAAACACAATTTTTGTGACATCAACATACATACACACATACAGAACACATACGTATGAATGTCATGGCGTGTCAATCATCACAAACACACGTCCGCTCTCTGTGACATATACACACACATGAGTGTCGACAAGCGTGTCCAAACTGGATACATCGGGAGTTGATAACTACTTTGGAAAAAAGAAGGGTGGAATCTAGTTCTGATTTGCTGTAAGCTTTTGAAGCCATTGAAGGTACGTTTTCTCCGATCTGGCGGCAAGTGATGAGATGTGGGCGTTTCTTTTGTATCCTGAAACGATGACTCAGTCCATAGAATAGTGTTACATTTCTTCTCCAAGGACTACCAGATTCGGTACAGGAAGTCGTGGTAACCGTCTTGTTTTTTTTTGTTTTGGATGATATGGGCATAATTCTCTTTGATTTTCTTGTACGTAACTGCACAATGAACTACGAACAGTACACTTCGATACTCAAAAAAGCTTGAGAGGTGGTTTAGAGGAAGAAACCGAATCTGGATCTGAAAATAATCCACAGTCACCATAATAATGTGCGACTACACACATCATTGTTAATAAACGAAGCAATCGACAGAAAGGCCTGGCTAGTGGTTCTCCCATTCACTGAACAGTTCAGATCTGGTACCCTCTGATTTCTAATTTATTTGGCGCAATGAAGGAGAGTGTTCAGTGACTGCAATTTGATGACATAGAAGTAGTGCCTTTTGTATCGAGGAAGGGTTAATTGGTCAAAAGGTGTAATTTAGAAGACCTATGTCACCCACCCTTTACATTGTTTTTGGTAAAAATCTTTATACACCCTCCTAAACAAAATGAAACAACACAAACAGTTATTACAATAATTAACTCAATGTACAAAATATTTTCCCGGCGGAGATAAAGTATACGTACACCACCCGTTTTCGGCGTAACAAAAACCTTGACCCTAACCCTAAACCATAACCGTAAGCCTAAACTTTAACCGTAACCCTAAACCCTAACCCTATCTAACCCTAACCCATTTTCCCTTGGGTTTGTATAAGCAGAGATACATAGCCCCTCTCTTTCCCTTCTCTCTCCCTCGCGCTCTCTCTCTCTTTCTCTCACTCAGTCTCTCTCTCTTTCTCTCTCTCTCTCTCTCTCCCTCTCTCTCTCTCCCTCTCACATACACACACACAAAATGAAATGGAAAAATTCTTTAATCAAAGATCAAAGGGACCAGAAATGGTAAGATGATTTTATAGCTAGATTTAATGTTTTAGCAAAGAAAAGTATTTCTTGGCTAAAACACTAAATGTATAAGTTTAAACTATTTTATATAAACAAGTACAACCAAACGAAAGTTTACAACGAAATAGTTGAAAAACAGTCATCTTTAATAGTATATTTGCTTTTTCGCGAAATATTGATAACTGTTTGCTTTTTGCTTCGTAAAATTTCCGACTTGCAGACATTTAATATACGTACTAATATTATACTGTGTATAAATATAGGTGAATAAATAAGTGAATAAATACATACATGCATATATGTATATATAAAGAGAGAGAGAGAGAGAGGGGAGGGAGGGAGGGAGGGAGAAAGTGAGAGGGGGGAGAAAGACCCTAGAAAGGAAGAGAAATTTAAATACTGATTCAATCCTTAATTTAAATAATATATAAACAAAAAACTCTATACAATGTATTGATTACTATTAACCTGTTTCCTTTATAAACTATTGTGTGCGTGTATATATATATATATATATATATATATATATATATGTGCATGTGTGTGCATGTATGTATCTGTGTGCATGTATGTGTGTGTGTGTGCGTGTGCGTGTGTGTGTGTGTACATATATAAATAGAGAGGCAGAGTGTGAGGGGGTTAGAATTATATAAAGAGAATAACGGTGATGCGGAGAGGAAAATGGAAAAGGAATTCTGAAGACCAAAGATTTAACTTACAAGCTGAATTGTCAGAAAGCCGCAACGATATTATAAATAACAGCTTCATCGCAGTTAAAAGGCAAGAAGACAAGGGAGGAATTAATCGACGCCTCTCAGCAATTGTAGTTTCACCACAAAGCATAACTGGTCCAGGTAAAAATTGTTATCAAATGATAGGTAAAAGTAAAAACAGAGGGGAGGAAAAAGAGCGCTAAATGTATGAAGGTGAATAGTTGAAAGAGTGAAGTTTGAAGTGTGAGCAAACGAGTGACACGTAATCCGAAGTGTGAAATAGTTCTCTTTCTTTCTCCGTCATTGTCTCTCATAATGTATGTAGGTATTTATGTATGTATGTATGTATGTATGTATGTATGTATGTATGTATGTATGTATGTATCTATCTATCTATCTATCTATCTATCTATCTATCTATCTATCTGTCTGTCTGTCTGTCTGTCTGTCTGTCTCTCTGTCTGTCTATACATCCATCCATCCATCTATACATACATACGTACATACATACATAGTGGTTGTCTACTCCTTAAACAGAGTTTGACCACCTCCTGCACCTACACCTTAGCCCTTTCATGGCGTCTGATGTGGCTTTTTAAACCAGACAGTGTTTTGAAAAAACACCCACACAGATTGCACCTCTGATTTGCACTACCAATACCTGCAAGTAAGTTCTGCTCATTGTGGATCCTAACATACATACATACATACATACATACATACATACATACATACATACATACATACATACATACATACATCATGGCGGCGAGCTGGCAGAAACGTTAGCGCGCCGGGCGAAATGCTTAGCGGTATTTCGTCTGCCACTACGTTCTGAATTCAAATTCCGCCGAGGTCGACTTTGCCTTTCATCCTTTCGGGGTCGATTAAAATAAGTACCAGTTACGCACTGGGGTCGATATAATCGACTTAATCTGTTTGTCTGTCCTTGTTTGTCCCCTCTGTGTGTAGCCCCTTGTGGGTAGTAAAGAAATAACATACATACGTACATACATACATACATACATACATGCATACATACATAATCTAATATGATAAATGCGAAAACTAATTTCTGTGTGTCAGTGTGTCACATTTTGACACCCTCTCTCATTATTCAATGACACTTCTTCGTGCTGGGGTGAGAGTAATAGTAGCCATGGAGACGGTGAGGGTGGTGGCTAAGACCGAGAGAGAGAGAGAGAGAGAGAGAAAGAAAAAGAGAGGGAGAGAAAGAGAGACAAAGAAATTTAAGGAGAGTTGATGATGATTTATTAAAAGTAGTAGTGTTGATGGTGGGAGTGGGAGTAATAACAAGAGAGAGAGAGAGAGAACAGTGTCAGTCGGGGAGATTGACTGGGGTGGTACGTCTGTCAAACGGTAACGCAGGTGTCCCAAGGAGAGCTCAGCGTGGACGGAAATCACACGTCAAGCAAAAAGGCAAAAGCTCGCTCGATCTCGATTGGGTATGTGAGAGAAAGAGGGAGATGATGTACAACTTTGTTTGACCATGTCTCTGACAGAAATTCCTATTGTCAACATACTGAACACTATCATTTTATTTTATTTTTTGCTTTCTTTAATACACACACACACACACACACACACACACACACACACACACACACACACACACACACACACACACACACACACACACACACACACACACACACACACACTTTTATTGAAATAAAGTTACCCCAAAATTAAACATATCTAAATAATAAGTGTGAATGTCAGTGTCACACTTTTTCAACTTTAATAAATCCTTAATAATAACTATTATCATTATCATTATCATTATTATTATTATTATTATTATTATTATTATTATTATTATTATTATTATTATTGTTCAGTAGTTTTATTTTCATAACGTGCTTTCACTTCACTACCGAGCGCAGCTCTGTGTGCCTTGGGTATGTGCTGTGGTTTGCTGTAATGCTCTTATGGTTACTGTATTGAAAGTGTTTTGCGTAGGATGTGTGCAGTGCCCAGTAGTGCAATTTTCTGTATGTTATATATATTTGTAAGTCCTGGTATTTTTGTTATGTATTTGTCTGAATATTTTTTTAATTATACCTAAGGCACCTACTATGATAGGAATTGTTTCTGTTTTTAGATTCCACATTCGAGTTACCTCTATTTCCAGGTCTTTGTATTTTGAAAGTTTCTCCATTTCTTTTAGGGAAACGTTGTCATCTGCTGGTATTGATACATCAATTAGAAAGCAATTTTTTCCTTTATGATCTTTGACAACTATATCTGGTCTATTTGCCTTAATTTCTCTATCTGTGTGTATTGGCATATCCCAGAGTATGGTTGCTTTCTCATTTTCTGTGACCTTTTCTGGCGTGTGTTTATACCATCTTTTTTCTGTTGTTATTCCATAGTGTTGGTATAGCTTCCAATGTATATAGGTCCCAGCTCTGTCATGAATATATTCTGTCATGAATATATGTCTGTGAATATATTCCTTCTTAGCCAGGACTGGGCAGCCAGAGATAATATGATTTATTGTTTCTTGTCCATCTCCACATATTCTGCAGTTACTTGTTATGTTTCTTTTCATTATATGTTTTTGGTAATTTCTGGTGGGGAGGCTTTGGTCTTGTGCAGCAATTAAAAATCCTTCAGTCTCTGCTTTGAGTCCTGAGCTTCTCAACCATTGCTGGGATTTTTCTCCGTCTATTTCTTTTGCATTTAGTTTAGCCCAGTATTTACCATGTAGGAGCTTTTCTTGCCATCGTTTTATCATGGTCCGTTGCTGTTCTAGTTTTAGTTTGGATTTCATTTGTTTTATAGCTTTTGTTGTTTCTTCTTCTTCTTCTTCTTCTTCTTCTTCTTCTTCTTCTTCTTCTTCTTCTTCTTCTTCTTCTTCTTCTTCTTCTTCTTCTTCTTCTTCTTCTTCTTCTTCTTCTTCTTCTTCTTCTTCTTCTTCTTCTTCTTCTTCTTCTTCTTCTTCTTCTTCGTATTTGTTAGGTAGTATGATTTCTTGTTTGTATTTGTCAGCTTCCTTAAATACTGAAAACAGTTTTTTTTTGTTTTGCTCGTGTTTTGTGGCTATTTGTATTAGTTTTCCTTGCTTCTGGAGTAGGTATTTCTGCAGTCCTATGGTGGTTATTTTGTAATAGTTTTCCAGCTGTATAAGACCCCTGCCACCTTCTGTGCGTTGTATATATAGCCTTTCTATGTCAGATTTTGGGTGGTGCATCCTATATCCTGTCATTATTTTTCTTGTTTTCCTGTCTATTTTAGATAGTTCGTTTAGTGTCTAGTTAAGGATATTGTAGCTGTAGCTTATAACTGGGACAGCTAAAGTGTTGATACCCATTATCTTGTTTTTAGCATTGAGCTCTGTTTTTAGTATTGATCTAACTCGTCTATAGTACTCTTTCTTTATTATTTCTTTCATTTGTGTATGTTGTATCCTATCTAGTTCATCGACTCCTAAATATTTGTATGGCTGGCTTTCGTCTAATTCTCTTATTTCATTGACTTTATCTAGTGTGATGCTGCTACTCTTAACTAGTTTTCCTCTTTTCAGGGTTGCTTTGGCACATTTTTCTAATCCGAATTTCATATCTATTTCCTTGGGAAATCCATGTACTTTATTATTATTATTATTATTATTATTATTATTATTATTATTATTATTGAAGTGATTTTAAATTCTCAATCGCAGAATAATGCTAATAATATAGCCTTAGCATTATTCTGCGATTGAGAATTTAAAATCACCTCTTTAACTTTCTATAAAAGACATCTCAACGCTTCTAAAAACAAACTTCGTTTTTTTATTTACGTTTGTCGTAATTTGAATTTATTATTATTATTATTATAATTGTCGCTGTTGTTGTTGTTGATGTTATTATTATCATCATTTTTATTATTAGCATGCACGGATATTTGCAGAATTTTTCTTAATATCGACATATACAACTGTTTTAACGCCGTCTCCTTGAAACTAATAATAATTTCCATCGTTCGCTGATTCCAATTCGATTTTAAAGTATTCTTTGCGATAAAATATTTTGTTGGTTCAGGATACAATAGAATTTTTTTTTTTTTTTTTGAGAATGAATTCGAAATGAAGAAATTGACTGTTTCTCCATGGCTTTCTTCAAAGGAGGAAGTATTCAATAACAAAATTGCTATTTAGGATGCGGAAATGTATGAAAGTTAAAGGAGATCATTATTCTCGCTCACTGCTTGTCATCCAATTTCTGAACAGAGTAAATATAATTCTCGAACTTCATCCAGTTTGTTTGCTTTCTATATTGCTACTTCTATTGTAATACTTTCTATTCAAGGTTACGAGCGTTACGACTGGCTAGTGGAACTATTTCATTAACATACATCAGTTTCTACGCCAAATTAATTAATTAATTAATCAGTTAAAGAAGGAAATAGTTTGCTCTCAACCAATCTCGTCAAATCCTAAAGTTTTCAACACTCATAAAATGTAGATGAGATGGAGTTGTATAGTTTCAGAGTTATAGCCATCCAAAATTCCTCTATTAAGATAATTCAGTAGACTGAGATTATAGATAGCTTACATAACAATTTCTGACGAGAAAGCAAAGTAGCTCATTAATTAATTGATAAATTAATTGATTAAATATGAGTGCAAACTAATGCATAATGACGAAGCGACTCCCAATGCCATTCAAAATGCTCGAAACCTCGAATAAAGTCGTGTAACAACATTGCCTTCAATTTTGTATATTAATATATATATATACACACACACACACACACACACACACACACACACACACACACACACACACACACACATATATATATATATTAAAAATATTAAAAAAACAACAAGCAATAACTGCTGAACAAAGAACTCAGTGCACTGTATAGAGGGAATATTTATTTATAACAAAAAAGAAGTCGACTGATTTCGAAGCTTCACAAAAGATGTTTATCATATAGCAATCTGTAAGAATAAAGAATTACCGACATATAAAAAATACTATACTTAGGTTAAGAATGAAGTAAAACACACACACACACACACACACACACACACACACACACACACACACACACACACACACACACACACACACACACACACACACACACACACACACACATAAAGATAGATAAATACTGGGTCATTCCATAAATAATGCGGTTATTTTAACTGCATGAACTAAAATTCGGAGGGGGACGGAATAAACTACCTGCATCAACATACTTTTAAAAGCAGGTAGTAATTTTACCTTGTGCTTATCTCTTAGTGCATGTTTTGAAGAGTGCAGTTCGATTTTAACAGTTATTTTTTCAAAACTATAAATAAAAGTGGCAAAGGAGCATATTCGGCATATTTTGCTTTATGAGTTCAATAAAGGCAACAAGGCTTAACCGCCCTGGTTGACAGATGGTGGCTTCATGCTATAATGCAATTTTTCAGTATTTTAGCATTTTTCGGCTACCACCAGTCATGATATGAAACACATAATAAAGATGTTAAGAGAAATGTTAAATATCAAATAACATCTGAGCCCGAATCTTTCTAAAGTTAAGAAAGGCCTTGCACAGGCAGATCCCACTCTCTA
>NC_142947.1:16038589-16098589 GCF_046866305.1 Octopus bimaculoides
TTAACTAGAAAAACGATGCAACGCTAAAACCATTTCAAAATTCATTGAATTTCATTTAAAAGACTTCCAGTCGCTGTAAATTACTATGCTTTAAATATTTTAATAAAAATGGAAAAGAATGGGCCAAGTCGGAAAAGAATAGCGCAATAAAGATAGAATTGGAAGTGTATTGTGACCATCGGTGTATAACAGCACCTGGTACCTAATCGGTACTGTGATACTCGTACATATGTAGAATTTCTATTTTTTTCATCTCTAACTCTTATTTTTCTTGTATCCACGCCCTTGTCTCTTACCGTTTATAGTATTCTTTTAGTTCCTTGTCACTTTTTCTCCCATTTTAACAATTTCAATCCAATTCTTTCTCTTTGCCTCTTTTATTTCCCATTATCAGCTATCCCCGCTTCTCTACTTGCTACAGTTTTAATCGCTTCAGTTTATTTTGATTATATCAGAATGAGACAGAGTGGCTAATGCATTACTCTAAAAATGGAGGGCAAGGTACAACGAAAAGGCATTTCCTTCTTGAGGGACTTATTTCTAAGGTTAGCAATCATTATTCCGATCGCATTGAGGATGGATGTGAATGAAGAAACACTAAGCTGTGTACCAGTATCGCAGTGATGACGACGTCATATTTGCTGTTGATGACTTTTTTGAGGAACAAGACGAAAGCATCTTCATAAATGGAATCGAAGCACTACAACACTGATGGAAGAAGTGTATTTACCGTAAGGGGGAATACGTTGAAAAATAAGCCTCATTTGGTCACATTCCATGAGAATATCTTGGCCTATGAACTTTTCAGCCGACCGTCGTACATGTACTCTTACTTGAGTGTTAATAAGTGTGTGCTATAAGACGTTTGCCGACCATTAGTGTCCGGAATGTGGGTATTGTACCTCTTTATGTATGTGTGTGTGTGTGAGTGTCTGTTTGTTTGCTTGTGTGTGCGTGTGTATGTGTGTGCGTATATATATATATATATATATATATATATATATATATATATATGTGGGGGGGGGGACAGAAATATTTGACGGTGAGCTGGCAGAAACGTTAGCACGCCGGGCGAAATGCTTAGCGGTATTTCGTCTGCCGTTACGTTCTGAGTTCAAATTCCGCCGCGGTCGACTTTGCCTTTCATCCTTTCGGGGTCGATAAATTAAGTACCAGTTACACCCTGGGCTCGATGTAATCGACTTAATCCCTTTGTCTGTCCTTGTTTGTCCCCTCTGTGTGTAGCCCCTTGTGGGCAATAAAGAAATAAGAAATATTTGAGACAGAAATATATGAGACAAAAATAGAGTTGGATGGCAACCAACATATGAAATTTAGGAGAGGAAGATTGAGTGTTGGAGCTGAAAAGAAAATATTAATTTCTTAACTTACAGGCAGAAGTATAAGAAGCCATCGTCAGTATAATTATAGCTAACAACATGTTTGAAGTTAACAGGGAAGTATAACGAAGACAGAGGAAATAGACGTCGGCTCGAAACAACTGAAATATAAGCAAAAGTCATGTTTGATTCAGGTAAAAATTGTGGTTAAAACAGCAAAAGAATAAGAAAACATAAACGATGGAATATATATATAAACGTGAATAATCAAGGGAATGAGATTTGAAATGTGAATGAATCTGAGATTATGCATATATCAGTTCCTCTCTCTCTCTCTCTGTCTTCCTCTCTCTCTCTCTGTCTTCCTCTCTCTCTCTCTCTCTCTTCTTCTTCTCTCTCTCTGTGTCTTCCTCTCTCTCTCTCTCTCTTCTTCTCTCTCTCCCTTTTGGTCTATCTCTTTGCAATACTGCATGTGTCTATGAATGTGTGTATAAGTTACATATGTGTGTATGATTTGTCTACATATGCATGTATATATTTATGTGTGTGTGTGTGTGTGTGTGTGTGTGTGTGTGTGTGTGTGTGTGTGTGTGTGTGTGTGTGTGTATAAGTTATGCATGTGTATACCGTTTGACTACACGTGTATGTAATAATAATAATGATAATAATAATAATAATAATAATAATAATAATAATAATAATAATAATAATAATGATAATAATGATCAAAACCGCTGACAAATGGTATAAACACCATCCTGGAGCTGTGACTGAGGGAGAAAATGTGTCGATCCTCTGGGACTTGCCCGTACATACCGACAAAACTATAAAAGCTAATAAACCAGATATTGTTATAAAAGATCAGACAAAAAAGATGTGTTTATTAATTGACATGAGTATTCCTTGCGATCAAAATATAGCGTCGAAAGAATTTGACAAGATTAGTAAATATAAAGACTTGCTAATAGAAATTGAAAAAATGTGGCATCTCAAGGTGACTACCGTACCAGTGATTGTAGGATTTCTAGGAATGATAAAAAAAGGTACCGAAACCTATGTGAAAATGATACCAGGCTTACCATCCCTACAGGAAATGCAAAAGATCGTGTTAACTGGAACGACTCATGTACCGAGAAGAGCATTATCACTATGAAAACAACATCCATTCACGAATTTATTTATTTATTAATTTTTTTAAATACATATTTTACCTGTGAATTTGCGTGTGTAAACTAGGAATGCATAGAATGAGCTTCCTTGCCCTAGGTGTGCGGAAAACACTCGGCAAGAAATGGAAGAAAATTTGAAGAAAGAAGAAAAAAAACAACATACTAATAGCATCTTTACGAGTATTCATTATATATATATATATGTATGTGTGTGTGTGTGTGTGTGTGTGTGTGTATAGTGAGAATTTACAAAAAAAACAAAACAACAGAAAACAAAAGACGAAGACGGGTGTGTAAACAACGATCAGATGTATTAGTTTAACGCTTGGGAATTGAGAAGTCTTTTACTTTTCGAGCCTACGCTCTTCGACAGAAAGGAACACAGAAATAAACAGGGAGAGAAAATAGAAAATAGAAAAAATAGAAAATATATATGTTCACACAAACGCGCGCGCGCGCACATATACCTATTTATACGCATGTATGTTTGTATCTGCGTGTACTAATCTACAGAAACGTGCACACAGGAAAGAGTATGTGTGAGACAGAGAAATAATAGGAAACAATTACACAACAGCATAGGTGAGCAAAGGATGAATGAGACGAGAATAAGATTGAGTCGTGGAAGTGAAGAAAATAATATATGACTGTTTTTGATCTTGACTTACAGGCTCAAGTTTAAGTAGTTATCATCAGTTTTTTTAAAGCAGCATCGTTGATGTTAACAGACAAGCACAAGACAGATGCCGAATAATAGTCGACTCCTAGCAACTAAAACATAACCAAGGTAAAAAATCCACTCAATTTTTGCCAGTAAATCTACAGTTTTGCTCTGCAAGATGTGGAGGTTATGTTCGAAGATAATTACGAAAACGATGATAGAATGTGTATGAACGCAGGCAAACTAATATCGTTCGTATCAGTAAAATCATATAAAACACGTGTTGCCACTACTCATCTAACATTACATATACTTGTGAAAAATATTAAATAGCTTCAAGGCACAAATGTGATATTTCGTAAACGTTGACGATATTGATGTTCAAGCATGTGGACATTGTAATATTGTGAACAAACGAATAAAAAGCATTATAATTGAATAACATTTCGTTAATATTTGCGTAATCAGTCATCTGCTCTTAGTAGTGTTTAATTTATGAAAATAGCACAATAGAAAGTTTGAAAGTTCTGGAACTGGTTTCTTTCATTTCATTGTTGGTTTTTATATTAAATTTTTGGGTGGAAATAATGTTTTACATTATATGAAAAATGATCATCTGTTTAAAATCATTCCTCAAAATGATATGTTTACAATATTTGTTTATGAAAAGCATTTTCTATAATGCGTACATTAGTTACAAATGTTTCCGTACCATCTCAATTTGCAACGTTAGCTTAGGTGAAATTTCTAAAAGACAAATCACGTAATAGTTATGATTTTAGACATTGGAAAAGCACTTCTTCAGATTTGCATCAAAGGTGTGCTATTACATTGTGCGTCTTTCAGACCTTGTTGTTATGAAAATATATGTATGTAATTGTTCAGTTTTATTTCAAGATTTCTTGCCAATGGAGAAAGAGCCGGTTTCTAACCTAGTCCCAAGGCTCCTTCATTAGAATTTCAACATCAACAACAGGGAATTTTTTGCTTGTATGTGTATATATTCGTAATGGATAATCAATCCTTTCCCAGTCCCACCATACGCACAACATAGTTTTACGCGGATGAATATCTTGTTTCACGCGCGGTGTCGCTTGTTTACCGGAGCTAAGCCATTCTTTACGCTGCTTCATATTGATGTACAGGCACCATTTTTCGTCGCCAGTAACGATTCGGTAAAGAAATCGTTGCTTGTGTCCATGAGTTGAGCGGTGACGAGCAAGCAAACCAGCGGAGATTGTGGCTCGTTGATTTTTGTTGTTGTTGTCACTTAAAGCATGCGGAACCCATGCGCCATACTTCTGAACCTTGCCCATCGAGTGAAGATGCTTCTCTATAGCAGTGTGGGAGCATTACATTTTCTCTGTCAGGTTTTTATTTTCGTGCTGACCTCCTGATAAAATCATGAATGATTTTATCCTTTATCATATAATTTACACATACACACCCACCCACACACGCACTCACAGACAGACAGCAGACAGACAGACACACACACTCACCACATATATAAGAAGAGAATGCAAAATTTGCATTAAAAAGGAGATACTATAAACAATTAAAAAATTGTTCATGAATATATCAGTGGTCAAGTATGCTAATAAATATATATATAAAGAGAGAGCGTTTATAATTATGATGAAATCATATATATCTGGTGCCAAGCCGTATCGGTCTTTTCCATTCCCTTGGATAACATCGGTGGCGTGGAGAGGGGATTCTGGTGTATGCATGGGCAACTGCTGGTCTTCCTTAAACAACCTCAACCGGACTTGTATGTATGTATGTATGTATGTATGTATGCATTATCGAAAATACTTTTCATAAACAAATATTATAAATACATCATTTTGTAGAATAAGTTTAAACTGATGATCATTTTTTTTTATATAATGTAAAACATTATTTCCACACAGAAACTTAGTATAAAAACCAACGGTAAGAAGAAAGAAACCAGTTCCAGAACTTTCAAACTTTCTATTCATACTATTTTCATAAATTAAACACTACTGAGAGCAGATGACTGATTACGCAAACATTAACGACATGTTATTCAATTATAATGCTTTTTATTTGTTTGTTCACAATATTACAATGTCCACATGCTTGGACGTCAATATCGTCAACGTTTACGAAATATCACATTTGCGCCTTGAAGCTATTTAATTTTTTTCACAAGCATATGTAATGTTAGATGAGTAGTGGCAACACGTGTTTTATATGATTTTACTGATACGAACGATATTGGTTTGCCTGCGTTCATACACATTCTATCATCGTGTTCGTAATTTTCTTTGTACATAACCTCCACATCGTACAAAGCAAAACCATATAGATTTACTGGCAATGTCTAGTGGACTTTTCCTCTGAGTCGGACATGTCTTGGTTATATCTCAGTTGCTGGGAGCCAACTATCATTTCAATATCTGTCTTATACTTTACTTGTCTGTTAATACCAACGATGCTGTTATAAAAATACTGATGATCACCTCTTACACCACGGCCTGTAAGTCAAGACTAAAAAACAGTCATATATTATTTTTTTCACTTCCACGACTCAGTCTTATTCTCGTCTCATTCATCCTTTGCTTACCTATGCTGTAGTGTAACTTTTTTATCCTATTATTTCTCTGTCACACACACACACACACACACACACACACACACACACACACACACACACACATAATTATGTTATATTCCATTAGGAATGTGGTAGAGTACAGTATAAAGCTCGTCCACCTTCAGAATTACCCAGTGCTATCGGTAGTACTATTATATACTTTCAAGTTTGAATTTGGAGATACCATCGTATATTAAACAAGCATACAGTGAAAATATCGTACGCAGCATCTAACAACATGGAGTACTACGTACATAAATACAACAATAGGAAAATAAACATGCAAACAACGTCTGTAGACAATGAACATACAGATCAAAATAATACAGGATACAGGACCGGTAACAAAAATGAACAAAACAAAAATCACAAAAACTTAGATAATGTCCTTGACAGTTACAATAAGATCAAAACAAAAACTGAAAATAAAGAATCAGTAAAAAAGAATGCAACATCAGGAACGCTTTAGTCACCGACAGTCAAACAGAACATTACAAAAACAAAAAGGCACCAGATAAATACGAAAATAAAAATAGTACAAATAACTGCACCTGCCGCAAGAAATCCGCATACCTGCTCGTGAACCAATATCTAAAAAAAAACAACAAAAAACATAAAACAAAAATATAATATACAAATGCACAATTACCATACCGCAACAAAAATATACATACATAGGTGTCTCAGAAAATCAGTTTAAAGTTCGTTATCGCAACTATATCTCATCATTCCGAAAGGTAAACAGACGACACACAACTTCACCCGCAGACCTAATATAGAGATTGCAGGATGGAACGGTCATTAACAAAAAATTCACACCTACACAATACGCTATCCAGCACATGCGACCTTTGCCTCCTCCTTGGTAAACAAGCATGCTGAGAAAATTCCGATATGTCCCCACCGCGCCAGATATGCATTTTCAAGACTAGACACTGTGCAATAATAATGAAACTTTGCAACAAATATGGACTTAACAGAACAAAAAAGTAGTACGAACATAAACCCGAAGGCATCATCGAGAATGATAATGCAAAGATCCTATGGGATTTTATGATTCAGTGCGACCATGAGAATAGGAAGCCAGACAAAGTCTTAATTGAGAAAGAATGCAAACGATGCTGGATCATATATATAGCATGCCCGGCTGACAACGAGGTATGCGATAAGGAAGAAAGAAAAGTCAATAGATATGACTGGGTAGCTTGGGAAGTTAAGCGGTTGTGGTCGATGAAAAAAGTGGTAGTAGTGCCAATAATTGTTTGGAGCCCTGGGAAGAGCGAGTAAAAATCTTGAGAAGAACATGGAACAAATAGGGGCTGCAATAAGAGTGTGAACACTTGCAGAAAATAGCACTGCTTGGAACCGCTCGAATACTCCGGATGGCGCTCGAAAAATAAGGGGTATTACCTTAGTTGATTGGTAGTGAACAGTTGGCAGCGTAGTACATCTCCAGCGATAGAAGCTGTGCAAAGACAATAAATAATAATTATATTTCAGAGAATTTTCTCCCACCCCTTTTTTCGCGCCAACTAATACCTTCTTGTTTATATATATATATATATATATATATATATATATATATATATATATATATATATATATATATGCTGCTTTTCATAATCTAATAATAATACTGAATTCAAATTTTGGCTCTAGACGTGCAGTTTCGGTTCGTGGGAGGTGGGATAAGACAATTACATCGACCCCAGTGCTCATCTGGTACTTATTCTTTTTATCGGTCCCGAAAGGATGAAGTAGTAAAAAATGCTGCTCGGCATTTCGTCCGTCCTTACATTCTGAGTTCAAATTCCGCCACGGATGATTTTGGCCCATAGCCTTTCGGGGTCTCTAACATAAGCCACTTTTGAGCAGTGGGGTAAATGCAATCGACTTACCCTTCCACGAAATTGCTGACCTTGTGCCAAAATCTGAAACCAATATTTCTTATAATTTTCATGACATTTTATTTGCCCTCTAATTTCATTCTTTCATTCGCATTCATTCACCAATCTTTTCTCATATCCCTGCCCCTGTTTTAAGATATTTGCTTCTTTAATTCATGCTTCATTTACATTTTATGTTTTGTTCTGCTGTTATTTTTATTCATCATTTTTTGCGTCGACTGCAGACCACTTTTTTGGCTGTTCTCATGTGTTAGTTTTCTTTCCCATTCATCTGTAGTTTCATTCTTTTTCTCATCCTGTATTTCTTTGGTTTTCGACCGCTCTTCTTCTTCTTCTTCTTCTTCTTCTCTCCCCTCCTCCTTCTTCTTCGTTTTCTTCTATAACTAAAATTATATTTTCTTTAAAGATCTTTCTCTCATTTGTTTTACTACTTATAGACGTTGCAATAACAAAAAATGACGCCTGCTAATGGTATTTATATTGGTCTGACATCTAAAATGACTATTAAATGTCGGTATAATGTGAAGAACCTTCTTAATTTCAAGCTATTGAGAAACGAAGTTACAGTTGTATATATGGAATACTACAGGTCCATAAAAAGATTTAAAACAATTGTCAATAAGGATGATTTCGACTGCACTTTAGCTTATTGCAGTAAAGGTGAGGTTACTTGCTGGAAACGAAATCCCACTTGCAGAGATGCAACATACTACAACTGTGGCATTATGAAAGAAGTTTCGAAACCTAGGTTTATGAAAGGTCAGTTTTACTACTTTTTTCGCTAATGCAGTTCCATTATTACTGATTTTCAGAAGTGTTGTTTTTATTGCATGCTTTTTCCTGTGCAACTTTACTTTTGTTTTTAGATTTCTGTTTTTGATTGTGCTGAAAGTAATCTAGAAAATATGTACAGTGTGTAGTTGTGCTATTTTCGGGAGCGTGAAGTGAATGCTTCGCTAATTGATATATTAGGTGCGAGAAACGTTTAAGGACATATTTGTTAATTTAATAAAACGACACTAATCTAGCGAAAACGAAATGTAGTTCGATAAAAAATTGTGCATGAATTCTCAATAAGTTTTCTTATAAAACTATTCTGTAAATCTTCGATGCGAATCCGGAATTGTTGATATGCCTGCACTAAATGGATCTTATCAATTTCGGACGTCACTTAGATAATGCCGGCCTTCAGTGAAGCTGTGGTATTGTGAGGATGTTATTGAGTTCCTCTTTCAGCAATGCTTCAAACGTAGTAGTCCATCTGGCGAGTTTGGAGGTCACAAGTTTTGTGTTGCATGATTGTAAAGATTACCTGTCATCCATTCTTGGACTACATGGGTTTGTATGACAGTGCAAAAGCTATGTTGAAACACATATGGCCTCCCACTTCGTTCGTAACTCATCTATACAGAGCTTAATTAGCTATCCCCAGCGCACCTCAACGCATAAAAAAAAAATCTGCTCATAACCATCTGGTCGAAGTTTTTCTCATCAGAGAAGAATCAAAACTAGCCATGTTCGTGAGGGTTTTAAACCTCCTTAAATAACTCTTTGATATGGATCAAACGGTTTCTCTGTGTATTTTCAGACGTTAATTAGTTTGTCTTCTACTTGGACATCTGATGCTACTTTTATCGCATGCCCTTGTGCACTAAGTTTCCATTCCGACACCTGAATTTCTTTGGTGATGGTTCCCATTGATTTTCCGAGATCATCATCGATAAAACTTTGAGCGTGTTTGACGAATTGCCGTGTCCTTATAGTCTCGAAACTTTTAGAATGTGTTTTTCTTTATTATAGGTGAAACATTCCAACAAGTAGCTTCCAATTCTATATAAACTTTGTGTACAAAAATATCAGGCATCGTTTAGAAAGTTGACATTTTCTAAATCACTGTGTTCAGCATTGCTTTAATTATAAAGTTAAACATTCGAACACTTAGAAGCAACATCTAACAGAATGGTACAACAAATTATACATGCGAAGTGTTTGGAGATAAAATTTCGCGAATAATCTATACGGAATGATATGAGAAAAGGTGAGCTGATTATCTTTGTTTCAACCTGGTTAATGTTTTTAATTGTTGCTATTTAGCCTCAGATAAGTGAACACACTTAGTTTTAAACATATGTGTGCATTCGTTTTTGCATATGTTTGCGACATGCGTATTTGTATACTTTTACACGTATATGTGCTTTTTGCATGAGGGTATGCATGTATATTTCTATGGTATTAGTAATTCTGAATGTGCCCAATTTCATTTGTTACTTCTAACAAATTGGTAACAATAGAGAGCATTAGATCAGAAAATGAGGTAGTCCATACGTTAGAAGAGGCGAACGGAAAAGTCATACGGCGTGATTGCGGTATAAATAATCATTGATCATTTCCTCAACGCAAATCACAAACGATGCTTTGTTCATACAAGGGCCTGATCTCTGAAACCCACTGGGTAAAAACCGTTCGACTGACAGCGAGTGTATGGACTCAACAAGTATCAAGGCTCCATTTAGGTATGAGACGGACTGCACCGAGCTTGTGAAATGATTCCAGGCGCAACTTACCCTAAACGTTTTCAACGAACAATGGATTGGAGATGGTGGACTTTGAATGTTGATCGTCGCTACAATGTACGCACACACGCGCGCGTGCGCACATACACATGTGCATATATATGCATATATATATGTTTATGTATATATATATATATACTAGCAGTATAACCCGACCTTGTCCGGCTGTGACTTATTATGCCATCTACGATAAGTTTTGCTAGCTGAAAATCAACTAAAAAAGAAAGCCTTACAACGAAAAAACCCTTATGATGTAAATATGTTCATAATTCAAAAGACGATGAAATTAATAGGGAAAGTCTGAAGGCTGTTTTGCGTAAAATTATTAAGCATACGTAAATTTCATCCGTGTAATTGGCTATAGAAATGCTTGTGCAAAACAACTTTTTGCGCTGCCCTGATTATACATAGCAGGGTAATCCCTTTTCACAGGAGTTAGGATGGCAATTTGTGATGAAGCAATTGCTGGCGATCTGTTGCTAAACAGTTTTGCCAGAATTCTATCAGATTGGGCAGAAGATGTTGATGCACCATTTTGCATTATGTTCAAAGTAGCTACTGGAATGTGGTGAATTGCTGCAGTCTGTTGCTGTCATTTTAAACCGGTTGCTGTCTTTCCCCCGCAAACTCTCTTCTTTGGAGGCATAAACTATGTATATATTAAACAGAACAACAAAAGTTATAATAGATGGCAGTGTCGGTACTTTTCACATATCTGTAATTTTTCAGATTAACACCCGCACGATTACCCAACCCTAATCCTAAACCTAATCCTAACACTAACCCTGACCCTAAAAACCGTAACCGTAACATTAATCCTAAACCCTAACCCTGACCCTAAAACCCTAACCCTAACACCCTAGTGAAAATCTTGGTAAATTTACAAAACATTGACGAACATGAGTTATATTTTACTGAATGATTGTGTACTTGCACGTGTATGCTTTTGAGAGAGCGAGAGAGGAAGAGGTAGAGAGGGGGAGAGAAAGGAATAGGGGTAGTTAAAAGTTTTCTTATGACTGCTTCTCTTCACTGCCTATTACTTCATTAGAAATCTAAGGATGCACATAAGCACATAATAGAGAAAAATGAAACAAATATGGACGACTTGCTCCGAAACACCACCGAGTGGGGAACACTTCTCAAAAATAACCTGCAGTTGTTTCCTTCAAAATTCCTACATGCTTGAAATGTACATACATCAAGGTACATTTGTACAAAATTTCATGAAAAAATATTCATTTTCCTGGAAGTTAAGAAGAATTTAAGTGGAATTTCCGAATATTGTACCCCACCCCTTCGAAAACACTTTCACCGAAAATTTTTGTATATTTGGAATCTACATAATAAATAATATATGCATAGAAAATTTCATTAAAAAATATTCATTTTTATGAAAGTTATGACCTTCCAAAGTTGGGGGATACAACTCTGTAGTTATGCCATCAATGTTTTGTAAATATACCACGATGTGAATGATTGTGTTTACTTGCACAGAGAGCGAGAGAGGAAGAGGGGGAGAAATGAATAGAGGTTGAGAGCAATGTGTATGTTGTTGTCACAGGTCAAGTATGTGTGGTTGTGTGTGTTTTTACGTATCTATGTTATGAAAAATAGGTAAAGAACACTGAGATGAAAGTTTAATCTATGACGTTGTATGTATCACTTTCTCTCTCTCTCCCTCTCCCTCTTTAACTCTTACTCTCTGTATTTTTATGTTGAGCGCGTGTGTAAGAATGGCGTTCCAGGTAGAAGGGATGAAATATAAAAGTTGCTAGAAACAACAGCCAAATCTCCCTTAAATCACACAAAGTAAACGGAATTTAAAAAATCTAATTACTGCACTGGAAAGTTCACATCGAGAAAATTCCATTGATGTAAAAATTTTTACGAAAAAGTGGAAAATGTGGATTTCTATAAACATTCAAAAAGGCTTCACACAGACACACAACTTCAGATTTATATATTAAGATATATAAATTAATAATTATCGTCAAGTCAACTTGGCAGTCCCAAAATTAGGACGAAAGCTGCCGTGAATTAGCTCCAAGAAGCCATCGCCTCTAGCTAGCTATGTGGCACATGAAACCTGTGTCCATTAAAACCTTCGAACAGGGGAGGTCAGCAGCTTCCCCTTGCTGGCTTGGCATCTGCAGACTAGACTAATTTCAGGGTGTTGCCCCTTGTCAATGCAGAGCAGCCATGCCAGCCAGGCGGCGCTACTGACTGTCTGTATGAAGGTTCATTTATCTAATTTCAGTGGAATCTATCCATTGGTTTTCAGAAATAGAGTTATTAATATTTCTAAGTCTCTCTGAAGGAGACTACGGCAGCAGTACTGGAAATTAATAATTATCACCAAGTCAACTTGGCAGTCCCAAAATTAGGATGAAAGCTGCCGTGAATTAGCTCCAAGAAGCCATCGCTTCTAGCTAGCTATGTGACACATGAAGTCTGTGTCCATTAACAAGGGGCATTGACAAGGGGCAACACCCTGAAACTAGTCTAGTCTGCAGATGCCAAGCCAGCAAGGGGAAGCTTAATGGACACAGGTTTCATGTGTCACATAGCTAGCTAGAGGCGATGGCTTCTTGGAGCTAATTCACGGCAGCTTTCGTCCTAATTTTGGGACTGCCAAGTTGACTTGGCGATAATTATTAATTTCCAGTACCGCTACCGTAGTCTCCTTCAGAGAGGCCGGTGTTAAAACGGGGGTAGCTGATGAAGAAGAATGTTCTCTATGTGGCTTGTGTGTTTTCTCGTCTACGTTTTGTTTGCAATGTCCTGTACCCAGATACGCACCTATACATACAGGTGGATGTCGGTATGCACATACCTGTACGTATATATGCATATACTCATTTACTATTTGTTTTTACATGACCGAACGCAGCGTCACCAATCTGTAAGTAGTTTTCGTAACTTTATATTTTCCGACGCTACTCTATCTCTTTCTCTTTCTCCTCAATTTTCCCCCTCTCGTTCTTCCTCTGTTTACTACTACGTATCTCTCTTTACCTCTCTCGTTCTTCCTCTGTTACTACTACGTATCTCCTTTTCCCCCCTCGTACTTCCTCTCTTCCTCTTTTCCTCTCGTTGCTCACCTATTCTTCTACTTCCTCCCTTTGTTTCTCCCTCTACCACTGTCTCTCTCTTCCACTTACACCGGCATGGTCACATGTTTCCGGTCAATAATCCTTTTCTTCCTTGGCTATCACCGAGCAAACACGCGAACTTACTTCGTCCCCACTTTCAAGTTCGTGCCTCACAGCGTTCATACACATAATTTTTCCCGTCTGGCCGTATAGCCTTTTCTGTTTGTTTTCCTGTCTTGTTTTTTGTCCGCCACTACATTCCTCCATGGCAAGGTTTAACTTGTGTATACAAATTTAATTTGCGGTCCATGGGAAGAGCCGTTTTAGCGATGCGTCCTGCCCAGCTCTTCGAAACGCCGGTGTTAAAACGGGGGTAGCTGATGAAGAAGAATGTTCTCTATGTGGCTTGTGTGTTTTCTCGTCTACGTTTTGTTTGCAATGTCCTGTACCCAGATCTGCACCTATACATACAGGTGGATGTCGGTATGCACATACCTGTACGTATATATGCATATACTCATTTACTATTTGTTTATATATATATATATATATATATATGTGTGTGTGTGTGTGTGTGTGTGTGTGTGTGTGTGTGTGTGTGTGTGTGTGTGTGTGTGTGTGTGTGTGTGTGTGTGTGTGTGTGTGTGTGTGTGTATGTATATATGTATGTATATATGTATGTACATATGTGTGTGCATGTGTATGTATATATGTATGTACATATATATGTGTATATATTGCTCATGTTCAAAGTAGGACCTGATATTGAGCAGTATGATCTGAAGTCTTCCATGAGTAACTGTGGGAGCAGCAGAAGGCAAAGTTTCAGACGACGTTTGCTTTCGAAACCTGTCCATTTCATGAACAACAGATGGACTAGTGCGGATTGTTTCGTTGCCATTTGTTTATGTAGTTTGATCTCTATATCCATCAGTTTCTAGTAAGATAGATACACGAGTAAAATTACTAATAGAGAAACGAAAATAAACTTTGGAAACAGCAACGCCACCATAGGTTACGTCAAAACCACGAACGTATTTTCAAGAGAGATAATCAAGGAATGTAACATTGTAATGCTTCATGTAAAGTAAATATAACAAATGAAAAATCCTTCGGGAATCCATACAAATTCCCAGATCACTACCAAAATTTTATCATCTGTGCTCCTCGGTAGTATAGTGGTAAGTATCCCCGCCTGTCACACGGGAGACCGGGGTTCGATTCTCCGCCGGGGAGACTCGTGCTTTTTTATACACGGCGGTGCATCAGTATGGCCGCAGCTCTGAGCTGAAACTATAAACAACAAATCTGTTCCTTGTGTCATTACCAACTTTTTCTGAAAGTTTCATCAAATACCGTTTCATCAAATACCGAAAAGGTAGAAAGTAGATAATGGTGTCACTCGAATAGCTGAAAAAAAAAAGAAACGGTTTAAGATGTCATAGTGCGATGAAATTCAAAGTATTCTATGTGGGTCCGAAATGAGTACCGCAACGACTGTTACAAGTTAATGGGAGAAAGGGAAATATAGTAATGCTGGGACTCAATGGCTTCCTTTCTATTCCCCAAATATTTATAAAATGCCTTGCCATCTATCCAGCTCTGGACATAGTTATCTGTAACTTGATGTAATAACGTGTTCTTGTTGTGACCCGTCTTGAGTGAGTATATAAATGCCATTGGAACATAATTGCAGGGATCCAAACAACCATAATGCTGAAGCCCGCATAATGGTTATTTGGATAATATAAACTTGTGTTTATCCTTATTTCTCTTACATTTTATGAGTTGTTAATTAATCTGTAAATAATAATAACGATATTTTATAAGTGTTAAGCTTATAAAATAATATCATTAATATATATTCACACATACACACACATTTATATATATCTATATATATGTAAATGTGCATATATTGTGCCTCGTATATAATTTAAGCATAGTCCATGTATATGATGGCAATTCTTCATTTTTACAGATTGCTGTTTAATAGACCTTTTTTGCGGAACTCCGAAACTACAGTCATCTTTTTTGTGATAAATAAATATTTAATCTACACAATGCACTGAGTTTTGTTCGGCAATTATTGCTTGTCATACTCGTCTGTCCTATATTGTGATGTCTACAACCCGAGCAAGTTATTACATAAATTAGGTTCTCAGAGCCACAAGTGAAGTTGGTTTTAATTGTGAACCTCTCTCCTTGCTTGAAAAGGAAATCCGAGCCTTCAAGTAGGTTGAAGCATCCACAGTTTGGACGCCTAAACTGTGGAACATGAAAGGGATTTACATCGAATCAACGGGGGAAAACGATCAAATAGAGCAAAATATTAGAACAATAAGTTTTGCATATTACAATGGTTTCATTAATATAAACTACAATCTTCATACTAAACTAAATTGGTTAACGCCACTCGAACAGTTCTCGATGCTGGACCCTGTGAACTGCCGCTTCTAACTTGCACACACACACACACACACACACACACACACACACACACACACACACACACACACACACACACACACAGCATAAGTTTATGATTTTCACACTTAGCCACCACATCTCCATATCATACAATTCCACAGATTTCCTCGATCATCAACTCATCATCATAATATTCTCATATATGAATTAAAAACGGTTCGGCAAACCTCAAATGAAGCCAAGCCTATTCATTTTCCATAAGGTTTCTCAAACAATAGCAATACGATCACCAACATTGATAGTACTTGCATTCAATGAAATAATTGTAGCAACGATCAACATCATATCTTACGAAGAAAATTTTGAGCGATGGGCGTAGGTGTGGCCGTGTGATTAAGAATCTTGCTTTGCAACAATGTGGTTCAGATTCAATTCTGCTTCACAGCATCTTTTCAAGTGTTTTCTACTATAGCTGCAGTCCAAGCAATGCTTTGTGAGTGAATTTGTTTGATGGTCAATGTGAAAAACTGTCATATATTGGGTCATCCCATAAATAATGCGGTTATTTTATACTTCTTTTATGTTTCTAAATTAAGTTAAACAAAATTCTTTTATATACTCTCCCTCATTTTCTGCAATGCTCTCCCATCTATCTGGTAAATGATAACCAGATGAGGCAATGTCCGGCGAATATGGTGGGAGGAGCATCGTTTCCCATTCAAAATTCTCCAGTATTTGGAATGTCATCTTCGCTGTATGTGGCCGAGCATTATCCTGATGGAAGAACACTTTTCGACCTGAAACCAAAGACGGTCGTTTTTCTTCTAGCGCTGACTTAAGCCACTCAAGCTGCTTGCAATATATCTCCTTGTTATCGTTTGGTTTGGGTTTAAAAGTTCAAAGTAGACTAAACCTTTCATATCCCACCAAACAGATAACAACACATTACGTGGGTGAAGACCTTTTATAGCCTAGGGTGCCGGTGTTTCTCCTTTCCATACCCACTGTCTTCGGCACTTAACATTTTTATAGAGAATCCATTTCTCGATACCGGTCATCATTCGGTCCCAAAATGGTTCATTCGTGAGACGGACAGCAAGGAAGAGCACACATCCGTTCTCTGCGCGCGATTAGACTAGGAAAGTTCGCGAGGAACACATTAACCCAATTTGATGACTTTTCCGATGGCACGCAGGTGTCGATGAATGGTTGAATGACCAAATTCAAGCTACCCTGCTAGTTCCTGAACAGTTACGATGGGATTTTGTTCTACCAGGGTTTGTTGGACGTCCGCGTTGAGCTCTACAAATCTCTCAGGACGAAGATCGACTTCTAGGATGTAGTTTCCGACTCGGAATTTCTGGAACTACCGTTGCTACTGGCTTACGCTTATCGTCTGATTCCCATATATTGCATTTATATTCCTTGCACTTTACGTTGCGTTGTTACTTTTATTGAAATCATATAGCAAAATATGCCGCATATGGTCCTTTGTCACTTCCATTATAGCTTTGAAGAAATAACTTTAAATCGAACTGCACTATTCAATAGTTGTCCAGGGTCTGATGATGCAGCTGTTTTGTTTTTTTTTTCACCTCTGACGTTTGTCTTCAAGGGAGGAACTGCGAGGGATCTCAAAGGAGGAAACAACATCGCTGATGGCATGGCGCCAAGCAACACGGTCAGCTGTTAGAGTGGACCACTCACGATAATCAATGTCACAAACGCTAAGGGACTGCTTCAGGCATGATCTGTGGTGTGAAAGAGGAGCTACTGCGTATGCGGATGACCATCTCCACCATCGTGTCTGAAGAAGGGCAGCTTCCTTACGTGGAAAACGCCATCAAAGTATACGAGGCGGTACCAGGGGCAAAGGTTAACCAGCACAAGTCGGCCGGCTTGCGACTCGGCACCTGGAAGGGCGAGTCGATGTCGTCCAATAATGTCGTGGGACGTGGGACGGAAGGTCCGGTTAAGTTGATACGGGTCTGGTTCGATCGAGACCTCCAGATAGAGAAGAATTGGATTGAGGTCACGGGCAAAGTGACTGCCCTAACCCAGATCTGGTCTGGGCGGGCGTTATCCTTGCTAGGGAGGGCAGAGGTGGTGCAGATGTTCATAGCATCTGTCATCACCTACCACCTGACGGTTGTGCCTTGCTCTGATTTGTGGCTGAACAAGTTGGAAAGAATCCTTTCCCGCTTTTTGCGGAAGGCGGGGAAAGCAACGTGTGAAGCACTCTGTGTGCTGCCAAAAACCGTTGAAGGGTAGGCTAGGGATTCCTTGATTGAAGATGCGAAAATTCGCGTTAACGTTGAGGCACCTCTGGCTTTACCTCGATGATGAGCAGGTGTGGTCACCGCACGTAAGGTTCTACCTTCCACAGTTGACGTCCTTAGTGGATACTGGTCCATAGATCAAACGAAGACCTAGGCTGGAAGATTGTCAATTGGAGTGCCGTCAGGCAATCCTGCTACTCTCTCGGGCGAGCAATACCGGCAACAGGAGTTCCACTGCGGATTTCTATAGTGGCATTTATGTCAGACGATGTCCTGGGGGAGCTCCTGGGTTTCGATAGAAATCAGTTGATCAGCCTATTCAGGAGAACTTTCGGGTCGGAGTATCTGGATAATTACCAGAAATCCCTGGCTTGGCAGTGCTATCGTTCGATTTTGCCTGTTCGAGACAAGCTGTCAAGGCACAGAGTGCCGTCTCGCCGACATTCTAGAGGTGCGGGCGAGACAGAGAAACTCTCTTTTACGCCTTCGTGGAGTGTCCGGAATTATCGGGGCTGATAGCTTTTGTCGAGCAACTGTAGTCAACGATGGGAAGAGTACAGCTATCGGCTGAGTTTATTATCAAGATTGTGCCACCTCTTTCCCTTAACAGGGAAAGGAAGGCTTGTTTTTTCTGCGTAGTAGCCATACTGAAAGAAACAGTATGGATGACGCGTGTAAGAGGAATAGTGACAGGGGTTGGTTAACTTCTTTAGTTACCACCTCGATAGCAAGATCAGGCTGGGGAAGAGAATATTATTTAATATACACAATATATATTTTTATGAACTACTAGTAGTTTTATGTAATGAAAGCATCTGAGACAGTATCTTTAACACGTCTGGTGTTAAAAATACCGAGATGCTTTCATCACATGAAGCTAATAGTAGCACGTTGAAATACAAATTGTGTTTATTAAATAATATATATATATATATATATATATATATATATATATATATATATATATATATATATATATATATATCTATATATATATATATCTATATATATATATATGTATGTATGTGTGTGTGTGTGTGTGTGTGTGTGTGTGTGTATATATATATATATATATATATATATATATATATATATATATATATATATATATATATATATATATATATATATATATATATATATATATATATATATATATATATATATATATATATGTATATATATATATATGCATTATCGAAAATACTTTTCGTAGACAAATATTGCAAATACATTATTTTGTAGAATGATTTTAAACAAATGATCATTTTAAATATAAAAGCCAAAAATTTTATAAAAACAAGGAAAAGAAACAAACCAGTTTCAGAACTTTCAAACTTTCAATTTGTGCTATGTTCATAAATCAAACACTACTGAGAATGGACGAGTGATTACGCAATCATTAACAACAGGTTATTCTATTATAATGCTTTCTATTGGTTTATTCATAGTATCATAATGTCTAATTGCCTGTACATCAATATCGCAATATCTCATTTGCACTTTGAAGCCATTTAATTCTTTTCACAAGTATATGTTATATTAGATGAGTTAGTGGCAACACGTGTTTTACATTCTTTTACTGGTGAGAAGGATATTAGTTTGCCTACGTTCATACACATTCTATCATCATTTTTGTAATTTTCTTTGTACATTTACTTCCACATCGCACAAAACGAAAGCATGCAGATTTACTGACAAACCGACATGTCCTTTGGTTATATTTCAGTTGCTGGGAGCTGACAAACATTTCACCATCTGTCGTATACTTGTCTGTTAACACCAACGATGCTGTTAATTATAAAAATACTGATGATGACTTCTTACACCTCGGCTAGTAAGTCAAGACTAAAAACAATCATATATTATTTTCTTCACTTCCACGACTCAGCCTTAGTCTGGTCTCTTCCATCCTTTGATTACCTATGTTGTTGCATAATTTTTTCATCATCCTATTATTCCTGTCTCACACATAATTCTTCTTCTGTGCATGCTTCCCCATATCGGTACAGGCAGGTATATATAGAGACGCGTACACATAGGTACACGCACGCACGCACACACACACACACACACACACACACACACACACACACACACACACACACACACACACACACACACACACACACACACACAATAATAAGATTTTCAGGATCCGAAAGAATCAAGTATTTAAATAATAAAAGGGACAATGATGTGTCGGGGAGAGTGCAACTGTGCACCAACAATGTCTACTGACACATTCGTATTTACTAAAGGAAATACGATTTTTCCTTCTGGTTATGCATTCTGACTTAATACACAACGTGTCATCACAGTTACTCTTACTGCTTGTATTTCACAGTCGATTATAGACTCCAGATATAAACGTATTGAGTGTTCAGAGTTAGGTGAAGAATAGATAATAACATAGATGGGCTGTAGTTCATGACCACTGTTTCAGACGTATTCTTTATTGATGAACAAATGTGTTACATCACGCCAAAACAACAAAACAAAACAATACATAAAACAAAACAAAACAAACAAACAAACAAAACAAAACATTTTCTTTATGTGAATAAAGAAAAAATCGAATAATTAGAACTTCTCAAAATAGAATGTATTGTAAGACGTATATATATATATATATATATATATATATATATAATAGATTAGCAGGCGGTGAGCTGCCGGAAACGTTAGCACGCCGGGCGAAATGCTTAGCGGTATTTCGTCTGTGTGAGTTTCAATTTATTGGTAATTATTATTGGAGTGCGTCTGTATGGTAAGTGCAAGTTTCTATTGACTGTTTCTGTGTTATTTTCTGTTATAATTATTGTTCCTGTTATAATTATTTGTGTGAGAGTCTTCGTTCGAAAACTATCGTGTGTTTTCCCCTGTGAGAGAAACATTAACTGCTGGCAAGATGCTTTTTATGGAAGGGCAGGTCGCCACTTGTGAAACGCTCTGTTTATTGTCAAAAGCCGTTAAAGGGAGGTTTAGGGATGCCTTGGTTAATGATGCGTAGGCATGCGTTGAGGTTGAGGCATCTCTGGATTCTCTTGGATTGTGAACGGATGTGGTCACCGCTGGCCAGACAAATGTTCCCCGAGTTCAAAAGTTTTTGTGAACAGGAAGCCTGGTAGACCGAGGTCGAGTGAATGGCATAAAGAGTGCCGTAAGGCCCACCTGCTATTCCGGCGCTCGGGCAACGGTGGGAGCTCTACACGAATTTTATATAGTGGGTTGGTAGAGTCTGAATGTGACGATGGCCTGGGGCGACTCTAGGTCTCGGGTATATTCAACTGGACAGTCTGTTCCATCGTACATTCGGGTTGAGAACGTTGGACAACTCCCAAAAGTCTTTGACCTGGCAATGTTACAGAGGTGCCTTGCCCGTTTGGGATAAGCTCGCAATACATGGTAAGCCTCAGTCTCCGACCTGTCCAAGACGTGGAGGAGACAGGGAAACCGTCCCTCACGCTATTGTCCAGTGTTCGGAGATATCTGAAATGTGGGTTTATGCTGAACACCTGTTGTCCGGCGAAGGAAGAGTCAATTATAAAAATCGGCCCACCGAAAGTTTTAACAAACGATGGTAAGAGTTGTTTTCTCGCGGTTGTAGCAATAGCGAAAGAGACAGTATGGAAGACTAGGATAAAAGGGATGAAGACAGGCAACTTTATCTCCGGCTACGATTTACGATCATTTTTTTAACTTTTCATTTGAAAAGGAAGGTGTGGCTGGAGAAGAGGTGTCTGTTGGAGGGTATGTTAAAAAAGAGATGGAAGCTCGTTGCACGAGTATTGTACGTGCAAGGAACCGTGTGAATAGGTTATAAAAGTCGAACAAAAAAAAAAGGTACCTGCGATAGATCGGGGCTTGTGGGGTCAGAGCGTGACCTGATCATCGCTACATTTGTGTTGTCTCTGTATTATTAATTTCATTCGATTTAAAAAAATATTTTATATAATTTTATATTCATATTTTATGTAAAAATCAACGTATTACTGATCCCAATCAGTTGTTTTGTTCATTTCTGCGTTTGGCCCCCTGTGGGCAATAAAGAAATTGGTGTTTCGTCTGTCTTTACATTCTGAGGCCAAATTCCGCCGAGGTCGACTTTACCTTTCATCCTTTCGGGGTCGATAAATTAAGCACCAGTTGCCTACTGGGGTCGATCCAATCGACTGGCCCCACTACCCCAAAATTTAGGGCCTTGTACCTAGAGTAGAAGCGTATATAATATCTTGGTTAGCTTTATACTTTATCCACTTGACTATTTTACTGCTTCGGATTATCCTTAATGATGCTTATAGCTAATGAGTGTTGCAAATTTTGTGACAACCTCCTCCTCCTCCTCCTCCTCCTCCTCCTCCTCCTCCTCCTCCTCCTCCTCCTCCTCCTCCTTCTCCTCTTACTCCTCCTCCTCCTCCTCCTCCTCCTCCTCCTCTCCTCCTCCTCCTCCTTCTTCTTCTTCTTCTTCTTCTTCTTCTTCTTCTTCTTCTTCTTCTTCTTCTTCTTCTTCTTCTTCTTCTTCTTCTTCTAAATGATATATATATTTTGAAAAAATCTTTCATTTATTTATTACTTGTAGATTTTGCTATAACAAATATGACGCCTGCTGATGGTATTGACATTGGAAAGACATCTAAAATAACTATGACATGTCGGTATAATGTGACGGATCTTCTTAATTTCAAACTATTGAGAAACGAAGTTACAGTTGCATATCTTGAATGCTCCAAGTCCACAAATAGATTTAAAACAATTGTCAATAAGGATGGTTTCGACTGTACTTTAGCTTATTGTAATGAAGGTGAGGTTACCTGCTGGAAACGAAATCCTACTTGCAAAGATGTAGCACACTACAAATGTGGCACTTCCTCAGAAAATTCGAAAACTAAGTTTATGAAAGGTCAGTTTTAATACTTGCTTTTACTAATGCAGTTCCATTATTGATTGATTTTCAGAAGTGTTATTTTCATTGCAAGCTCTTCCTGCGTTGTTTTGGGCATGAGCAACTTCATTTTTGTTTTAAGATTTCTGTTTTTCAGTGTGTTGAAAGTACTCTAGAAAATATGTGCAGTGTGTAGTTGTGCTATTTTCAGGAGAGTGAAGTGGATGCTTGGCTAATGATGTACAAGGTGCGATAAATATTTAAGGATATATTTGATAATTTTATAAAACGAAAGCGAAAGCGAAAGCGAAATGTAATTCGATAATTTTTTTTTTTTGTGTTGCATGATAGTAAAAATTGCCTGAAATCCATTCCTGGGTTACATAGATTTGTGTGAAGGAGCTAGTTTATGTTGAATACATATGGCCTTCCACTTCGTACTTCATCTATCCAGGACTTAGCAGATGTCTCCAGCACCTCAACGCATCAAAAGAATCTCTACATAGCCATCTGGTTGAGGTTCTTCTGATCAGAGAAGAACGAAAGTTTGCCATGTTCGTGAAGGTTTTTAACTTTCTTAAATAACTGTTTGGTATAGATGGATAAAACGGCTTTCCTGTGTATTGCAGACTTTAATTAGTGATGGCTCCCGTTGATTTTCCGAGATCATCATCGATAAAATTTAGAGCATGTTCGATAAATTGCAGTGTCCTTATAGTCTCACAACATTTTGAATGTGTTTTTTTTTTTATAGCCGAAACATGCCAACAGGTAGCTTCCAATTCTATATAAACTTCGTGTACAACAGATCACGCATCGTTTCAAATGTTCACATTTTCTAAATGATTGTGTTCAGCATAAGTACTGAACAAAGATAAAATAGTTATAAAAGTAAAGAGTTTTGAAAAGTTCATTCCCCCAAACATCCCTAAATATTCCTTAGTGTGGAAAACAGTAGTAAATTTGACGGAACGCTCGGAAACAACTCACGTCCATTGGAGAAGCTTTCCAAGGAAGACTCTATTGGAAGAAAAGGAGAGGATTACACACATGCACATACATACATACATATATACATACATGCATACATACATACATACATACATACATACATACATACATACATACATATGTATATACGTGTATGATTGTATCTGTGTCTCTACAGTTATGGGAGGCGCAATAGCCCAGTGGTTAGGGCAGCGGACTCGCGGTCATAGGATCGCGGTTTCGATTCCCAGACCAGGCGTTGTGAGTGTTTATTGAGCGAAAACACTTAAAGTTCCACGAGGCTCCGGCAGGGGATGGTGGTGAACCCTGCTGTACTCTTTCACCACAACTTTCTCTCACTTTTACTTCCTGTTTCTGTTGTGCATGTAATTCAAAGGGTCAGCCTTGTCACACTGTGTCACGCTGAATATCCCCGAGAACTACGTTAAGGGTACACGTGTCTCTGGAGTGCTCAGTTACTTTCACGTTAATTTCACGAGCAGGCTGTTCCGTTGTTCGGATCAACTGGAACCCTCGACGTCATAAGCGACGGAGTGCCAACAACTCTACAGTTATTGTTTGATTGGTCCTGCTCTAAATTGTTCAAGCATTGCTTTTGTTATAAAGTTAGACGTTTGAACACTTGGAATCAGCAACTAACAGGGTCCATCGGAAGTGTTGTTAAATATTTCAGTGTTGTATGAAGATTGTAATTTTTATCAGTGTAAACATACAATATTTTGTGAGGCTTATTGTTCAAAGAATTACATATATTGATTCATTTTTTTTTCCAGTGAGATCTCGTATACTGAGTCTGGGAATGATCAGTGATAAAACCTTTACAATTCCATGGATCATCAGATGTTCAGCAATTGTTGGGTTACCTTCTCCACCATCTGTCACTTTTTCATGGAATATAGGGACTCCTGATATATCGATTAAGGTCTATAAAGTACGGAGAGTTCCTCCTAGTCGCAAGTGCTTTGTTGTGGTAAATGCGGATTATTACTATATTGTAAGAGAGAGAGACTTAGATTACACAACTTTCACATGCAAAATATTTGGAACTGAAATTTCACGAATTATCAATTTGGATTGACGTAACAAAAAAGGTAAGCTGATTATTTTGGTTTCAGCTTGGTTAATATTTTATCACTTATTTTAAAATTGTTGCTATTTAGCCTCAGATCAGTGAGCAAGCTTAGTTTTAAATACGTATGTGTATTCGTTTTTGCATATGTTTGTGACATGCGTATATCTATATTTTTATGCGTGTATGTGTTTTTTTGCATGCGGGTATGCATGTATATTTCTATGTAATTAGTAATTAGGAACATTGTTAAGAATGTCATTCTGAATGTCCCCAATTGAATTTGTTAGTTTTAACAAAGTGGTAACAAAAGAGAATAGTGGATCAGAAAAGGAGGTAGGTTACAAGTTGGAAGGCGAACGGAAAAGTCATACGGCATGATTGTAGTGAAAATAATCATTGATCATTTCCTCGACGCAAATCACAAAGGATGCATTGTTCATACTAACTCCTGATCTCTGAACATACTGGGTAGAAACCGTTTGATTCACAGTACTTGCCTAAGCTTCCAAGTCTTCACTCTCTGTACCACCGATATTCTTTATAGGAGATCTAAAGCAAAGTGTGTGTGTGTGTGTGTGTGTGTGTGTGTGTGTGTGTGTGTATGAGGTGTACGGTCTTGTGCTTAGGATATTGCACTCGGGATCGCTAGATCGTGGTTTCAATTCTTGCATTAGCTGGTATGTTGCGTTCTTGTAGTAATGATATAGTAAAAAAAGTCTCAAAACTTCTGGAAGAATCCACGCTACATTTCATATTGAAATTACTATCGTCTGCAATACTGGAAACACACCCATGCATAACGTTCTTGATTTCTTTGTAGAGGTATGCGAATCCTGCACTTCCGGTTTTAGATTGTTAACTTTCAATAAGTGAAAACCGCTCGAAGAGTTAGCTAATTTTAAAGTTAGTTGGTTAACACCACTGTGTCGAAAAGGTAGAAAGTAGATAATGGTGTCACTCGAATAGCTGAAAAAAAAAAGAAACGGTTTAAGATGCAATAGTGCGATGAAATTCAAAGTATTCTATGTGGGTCCGAAATGAGTACCGCAACGACTGTTACAAGTTAATGGGAGAAAGGGAAATGTAGTATTTTTGGGACTCAATGGCTTCCTTTCTATTCCCCAAATACTTATAAAATGCCTTGCCCTCTATTCAAATCTGGACATAGTTATCTGTAACTTGATGCAATAACGTGTTCCTGTTGTGGCCCGTCTTGAGTGAGTGTATGAATGCCATTGGAACATAATTGCAGGGATCCAAACAACCATAATGCTGAAGCCCGCATAATGGTTATTTGGATAATATAAACTTGTGTTTATCCTTATTTCTCCTACATTTTATCTGAGTTGTTAATTAATCTGTAAATAATAATAACGATATTTTATAAGTGTTAAGCTTATAAAATATTATCATTAATATATATTCACACATACACACACATTTATATATATCTATATATATGTAAATGTGCATATATTGTACCTCGTATATAATCTAAGCATAGTCCATGCATATAATGGCAATTCTTCATTTTTACAGATTGCTGTTTAATAGACCTTTTTTGCGGAACTCCGAAACTACAGTCATCTTTTTTGTGATAAATAAATATTTAATCTACACAATGCACTGAGTCTTGTTGTTTTCAATATTAAGAGTACGTAATCTTCATTTATATGTATATATATATATATATATATATAACATGCATACATACATACATTCCTATCTATCTATCTATCTATCTATCTATCTATCTATCTATCTATCTATCTATCTATCTATCTATCTATCTAAGTGTATAGTATATATATATATATATGTATGTATGTATGTATGTATGTATATATACTCTTTTACTCTTTTACTCTTTTTACTTGTTTCAGTTATTTGACTGCGGCCATGCTGGAGCACCACCTTTTAGTCGAGCAAATCGAACCCAGGACTTATTCTTTGGAAGCCTAGTACTTATTCTATCGGTCTCTTTTGCCGAACCGCTATGTTACGGGGACGTAAACACAACACCATCGGTTGTCAAGTGATGCTGGTGGGACAAACACACACACACACACACACACACACACACACACACACACACACACACACACACACACACACACACAGACACACACACACACACACATATATATATATATACATATATACGACGGGCTTCTTTCAGTTTCCGTCTACCAAATCCTCTTACAAGGCTTTGGTCGGCCCGAGGCTATAGTAGAAGACACTTGCCCAAGGTGCCACGCAGTGGGAATGAACCCGGAACCATGTGGTTGGTAAGCAAGCTACTTACCACACAGCCATATATATACAAGAATGAGTGTACAAAAGAAAGAAGGGCAATCAACAAATATATTGGGTGTTACATGTATGAATCAAAATAGTTTCATTGAAATTCGTTGGTACTCTGAGTTTCAAAGGTGATGTTAATTTTCAACCACTTTGAATTTGAATAAGAGAAGTTGGTTGCTATTACCGTATGGTGGGCTGCGAATCCTCGAGGAAGGTCACGTGGTGTTGTGTTTTGATGATGGTATATTAGCAACGACAGTTACTTGGTAAATACCGTATGGGAAACAGGAAATCGAACGCGTACACACGTCCCCACACATAACCGAACATGCTTTTGTGCACACGCACACATATACATGTGTTTACACTCACATGCAAACATATGTACACGTACACACATGCGTATTCATTATATGTACATATGTATACATATATACATACATATATACATATGTATACATATATACATACATATATACATATATATATATATATATATATATATATATACACACACATACAAGGCGGCGAGCTGGCAGAAACGTTAGCACGCCGGGCGAAACGCTTAGCCGTATTTCGTCTGCCGCTACGTTCCGAGTTCAAATTCAGCCGAGGTCGACTTTGCCTTTCATCCTTTCGGGGTCGATTAAATAAGTACCAGTTACGCACTGAGGTCGATATAATCGACTTAATCCGTTTGTCTGTCCTTGTTTGTCCCCTCTGTGTGTAGCCCCTTGTGGGTAGTAAAGAAATAGCACGCATATATATACACACACACAGAGCATACGTTTATGATTTTCACACTTAGCCACCACATCTCCATATCAGACAATTCCACAGATTTCCTCGATCATCAACTCATCATCATAATATTCTCATATATGAATTAAAAACGGTTCGGCAAACCTCAAATGAAGCCAAGCCTATTCATTTTCCATAAGGTTTCTCAAACAATAGCAATACGATCACCAACATTGATAGTACTTGCATTCAATGAAATAATTGTAGCAACGATCAACATCATATCTTACGAAGAAAATTTTGAGCGATGGGCGTAGGTGTGGCCGTGTGATTAAGAATCTTGCTTTGCAACAATGTGGTTCAGATTCAATTCTGCTTCACAGCATCTTTTCAAGTGCTTTCTACTATAGCTGCAGTCCAAGCAATGCTTTGTGAGTGAATTTGTTTGATGGTCAATGTGAAAAACTGTCATATATTGGGTCATCCCATAAATAATGCGATTATTTTATACTTCTTTTATGTTTCTAAATTAAGTTAAACAAAATTCTTTGATTGATACCACTCCGTTTTGTCACTCCCAGAGCAGAAAGCTACTGAGAATAGCTAACGAACGTATACGACAATGACAAAAACAAACAAGACAAACTGAAATAATATAACAATTGCACGTATACAATAAATAAACTAATTATACAATAATTATACATATACAACTGAAAAAGCCCATACGACCGTCAAGCAGACGAATGTGGGTAACGCAAAGGAGAAATGGAAAATGTCCTAAAGGACAGTAGCCATGAGAAAGGCAGAGCGAGGAGCTCAGACAAGCGTGACTAGTCTGGTCAAAGGCAGGGCGAAAAAGAACGGCACCGCCTAAAATCGACCGGTCACGTAGCAGTGGGAGGAGAGAAGAAGAGTTATGCAGGGCAGAGAGACTAAAGAAACGGAGATAGTGCAAAAATGAAGATGATGTTGCTACATTACTTTATTCAAGTTTTTGAGAGTTTCGAATGACTTTTAGAGCCATTTCATCACTATATATTGGTTTGCACTCATGATTAATCAATTAATTTATCAATTAATTAATTTCCCTCAAAATTTCTCGTCAGAATTTGATATGTAGCTTGTCTATAATCTCAGTCTACTGAATAATCTTAGTAGGAGAATACTTGATGGGCATAACTCTGAAGCTAAGCAATTCCACCCAAGTCCACTACGATATATGTATGTTGAAAACTTCAAAGTGACTCCGATTAATTCGATCCGAAATCACCAGTGAACTGGCGCCCTCACTTACTATAGGGAGGTTGTATCCCTTGTCAGTCAACAGATAGTGCTCTTTGAATAGAAAATGTTCTGTTCGTGGCTAAAAGATGTTTTGACTCTTATTTCTAGCAATACTGGTGCTAACTTGAACCCTTAGTCACTTTTAGTGACTTTCGTACTTGTTCCTTTTGGTTTTAAATTGCAACTAGCCACTTTAATAATCTATAATTATCACTTAACCATTTTACTGAATCAGCCACTGATTCGCGTGGCATTTTCTCTAAACTGACAAGTCAAGTTAGCTTAACCCTAGGCAACGGAGTAGCGTCACCCATGAGGTCTAATTCGATCCAAAATCACCGCTGACCTGCTGCCCTCGCTTGCTGTAGTGCTGTAGGGCGGTTGTCTCCCTTGTCAGTTAATAGATAGTACTCTTTGTACAGAAAATACTCTGTTCGCGGGTAAGAGTTATTTTGACTCTTATTAGCAATACTGGCGGTTACTTGTACCCTTAGTTACTTTTAGTGACGTTTGTATATGTACCTTTTGGTTTTAAATTGCTATTAGCCACTTCAATAATGCTTGACCACTAAATCTACAAGTTTGTTTTCAATCTCTCTCTCTCTCTGTTGATTTTCTCTTATTCATTTCTGTTCAAGAGCGTGGGCTCGAAACGTAAAAGACGTTTTTCATTTTACCAAGCGTCAAACTAATACACCTGCTTGTCGTTCATACACCTGTCTTCGTCTTTTGTTTTTCTATAAATTTCAACTATATATATATATATATATATATATATTTGAAGTAAAGCAACAAAAATTCAATAGGTTATAGCAGTACGTACGTTTCGTACAAGCTCCATTTATTCATGTAGTGATAACACTACAGAAAATACAATGAAAATGTACTCCTCAGCTGCATAAAGGAATTTCATTTTAGAAAGTCATTTTGAAAATGTTTGCAAAAAACAAGAGTAAGAGAAGAAAACACATCTCGACTATGCTGCTGTTTCACAGACAAGTGAATCAAACAAGAATTTAAAATCTAATTTGAGGGATAGTAGTAATTTCAAATTTAGAGGAAGGCAGGTTAAGTAGTGGTGGACAGCAGGTTAGGGGTAAATCAAGCATGAGAGAAAGAAAGAAAAAAAAAAAAAGGAAATGGAAGGGCAATACCCTCAGGAGTGGTAAGAATTTGGAAAAAATTTGAGGTAAGGGAAATAAGGTCAAGGTAAAATAAGGTCAAGAAAAAAAAATAAGGTCAAAAAAAAAAAAAAGGAAATGGAAGGGCAATATATATATATATATATATATATATATATATATATATATATATACACGCGCGCGCGTACACACACACTCCCACATACACGAGCATATATATATATATTTAAACACATAAGAGAAATCCATTCATGGGATTCCTTACGCTAGAAAGAACAGCTAGGTTCTAGAACCACAAAATTAGAGATAAAATCCCGAAAGGAACGTAATGAAAAAATAAAATCTTTTACCATCTAGTTTCCTAGATGGTAAAAGTTTTCATTTTTTCACCGGTGATAAGGTGTTTTTAAGAGTGTACAGAAATGGAAAAGAAGGTCGGGAAAACGACAAAATAATAAAACAGGTCGTTAAAATGACGTACATGGTGAAAGGTTCGAAATGGGAACATAAAAGACATAAATCAGCTGAAAAGAAGGTTTTCTGACAAAAGGGTTACGAGGGAAGTACCCATGGAAGTCCTCTACGATATTTTTAATGTGACAACTCTACAAGAAATCGCCTAATCAAGGCATAACAGTACAAGAAAAAGAAAGCATACAAAATTGTTGGAGGTAGTTCCAAAACGAAAAAAATATTGAGTTTCAAATGGAAGAAAATCTGAAAAAGAGTAACGTGGTGGAGAAAAAAATATTCACTTCCACCAGAAGTCAATCTAAAAAGGGGAGATGTGATAAACATTAACACACACCTGTGTAGACTCGTCGGATTGTTATAGCGTTAATCACGTCAAAGGGCGTTTTTGAAACTTGTGTTTTGCTAACAGAGAAAAAAATAGTACGTGTTGTGATGATATTGATATATATGTCCACTTCGTTAAATTATATATCCGAACGTTTTAAGGATATAAAAGTACATTACATATGTTTGATCATTATTAACAAATTCTTTGTGAAGGTTTTTTAGCATGAAACTGCAGAACCTTCTTTCCCGGAGTACGACAGACTACAATTCTCATTCACTCATTCATTTTTTTCAATGCCATTGCTCTCCATACTATTATCATTTTCTTCGCCATCGAAATATAACTGCGATTATATATTTCTCTGATTTATATGTTTCTCTAATTTGTTTTTTTAATTTAGATTCTATAAATGACACCAGCTGAAGGTATTGAAATTGGGATGACATGTGGTGTATAATTCTTTTGGCTTCAAACTGCAAGTTAGAATCGTGCATGTACAATACGCCATGCAGGACAATATATGTAAAAACCATTAATAATTATCCAAGGTTTCGAGAATGATTTACCTTCTGATGATGTGAGCTATATTACGTGTTGGAAACCAAATCCCACTTACGAAGCAGTAGCAGCTTGTTCATGTAAAGCTTACAAACGAACTTCAACAAGGAAGATGCTTAAAAGTAAGTGTTATCAGGCTTACAGTTATTCAGCTACATTACTATTAATTTTCAGTAGTTTTATTTCTATTGCGTATTTCTACAGCACTGTCGAGATCAAATTTGTAGATTTTGGTTTGTGCCATATTTTGCACATGCCAAAGTCCTTTGGTTTTCCGTTTCATATTATAATGGAAAAATAATCTATGTACTGTGTAAAGTACCTAGGTGTTCTTTTTCCTGTAGAATGGAATAGACATTGGGATAATTGATGTAGAAAGACAAAAAAAAAATAAATTAATAATTAGTCAAAATTAAACAAATTTATAACAAGAACAATTTATTGCATAAATGATGCAATTTGTGTCGCTATATATATCTTCTCGTCATTCTACGACTATCAGTTACGACTATTCTAAGATTCGCAGATGACATCTAATAAAACCGAGGCAGTTTTTCTGTTTTTCCAGTACAAATAAAGACTGAACTCCTTCTTTAGTACAGTCGACATATAGAATTGATTTTAGTCAAAATATTCGGTTGTCACCGCTTTTTTAAATCTTTATTTAGCAGTGACTGAAATTAATTATTTATAGAATTATTTATTCTGACAAGAAAGGGTTTAAGTTTTGATTATAATATCTTGAATTGCTATAAGAACTTTACTATGACCTACATCACTACTAAGTTTTCTGCAAGTAAGCGTCCCTGAGTATTTTCTGTATGTTGATTGAATTGGAGTTTGGCTTAGGTTTTTGATATCTCTTTTTAAATCACTCCTAAGACATCTTATTATAGCGATTGTTTCTGTTTTAATCTCTTATATTCTAGGTGTCACTTATTTCATTTCTTTATATTTGGAACACTTCTCCATTTAGTTTAGAAATGAATTATCACTTCTTGGGACTAGTATTTTTTGTCAAAAAGCAGTTTCTTTCCTGGTACCCTTTGAAAATATCACGGTCCATTAACGTTGATCTCCAGGGCTATGTGAACTGACACGTTCAGGCTGAAATTGCACGTCATAACAGAGACAGCATAGCAATGGTTTTGGCTTATTGTCATCTTGTACTCCCCTTGCCGCTAGTGAAATGGTATGTGCCGGCTGTCTCAGCAACTGGTTGATCTTCATAGCGGAACAAACAGGACAAAAAGATTACAAATATAGCGATTCTCACCTTGAAACTAATTATCAGCGCGATCGGATGAACAATAGTGGAGTTATGAGCGCACAAACAGACAGACATACAGAACGAATTTTATATATTAAGATTAACACAGAGATATACGTAAATTTTGCAACTATAAAATTGTGGAATTATAAATATAATTCGTAAAGAACAAAAGAAGGCTAAAATAAATTGCTTAAAAATATGAACAGAAAGAAAACACTGTTTTCTATCTTCAAAGTAGCTAACAATAAGAAAATGCATAACAATGGCTCAGTTATTAGGTAGGTGTGAATAAAAAGGAGCTTAAACAACGGAAATTGTAGAAAAAAGCAGAACGGTTAAAAGGATGATCAGCAAGTGATCCCACTACAGAAAGTGGGAATAGATAAAGAAAAGTGAGGACTGTCGAAATTTTGATTGCGGCACAGAATAAAAGCTTTCTTAAATTGAAATTACTAAAATCATAAAATGAAACAAAATGCATTAAATACCTGCGGTATATATGGATATTGGTGAGAGAATAATTTAAATATAGTCGCAAGTAAACACACATTTAACAAAGACTGAATACAAGAGACGTGATAAACTTGGAACTTTCATTTACTGGAAATTATATTAACTTTATATAATCCTTTCTATATTAGCCACAAGGCCTGAAATTTTGGTGTGGGAGTGGCTAGTCGATTACATCTTAAATGGTACTTATTTCATCGACCCCGAAAGGATAAGAGGTAAAGTCGACCTAGGTGGAATTTTAACTCAGAACGTAAAAGGACAAAACACTGCAAAGCGTTTCTTGACCGACGTGCTAACGATTGTGCCAGCTCGCTGTCTTTTTGATTTTATATGATTTTTTCTACAAAAGGTGGGAAATTTGGTGGGAGGGGACAAGTCGATTACATCAACTGCAGTGTTTCACTGGTACTTAATTTACCGAAACAATAAATGACAAAATTAACCTCGGTGGAATTTGAACTCAGAATGTAGTGACGTGCGAAATACCGCAAAGCAATTTCGCCCAGGGTGCTAACAATTCTCTTAGCTCACTGCCTTATTGCCTTTATATAATACAAACAAAAATGAGGTAGTTTAAACTACATCAGAAAAAAGCCTTTGCAAGTTGTATATATCATTGTGTTAAGATTCGTTATCAATCAATTATTCTTATTGAGAAGAAACTGTCAAAAGTAACCAGCCCATAGAATCACTAAACATATCCACTGCTTAACACCATCCAAGTTAACCCTCTTCACCTTTACAGCTGACATGAAAACCTACGCAAAAAAAAGAGAAAAAAATTGATTGCTATGAAAATGCGTAAAATTTTGGAGTTAATAATCTTAATCTTTAGTTACAGCTTCTCATTCAAACTACATAATAGGCAGAATTGTCGGATTAAGATAGTAGGGTGTTTTGAGGGAGATTTGGCTGCTATTTCTAACAGGTCTAGCTACCATGTAGAGGTTTCCTTATTGGCTCATACATATATATATATAAAATCGAAATAAAATACTAAAAGTAACAATCGTCAAAAACAAAAGCCAAGGTCCATGCAGTGTCATGGGCCAAAAAAATTTCCAACTTCTTGCTTAATGCGTGCCCAGAGCAGAGTGTTAGGTAATAATCCTATTATGCACCGCTGCGCACATCAGAGGTAGCCGATATGAAATGAAATATGGTGACTGCTCTTTATTGTTGGGGGAGAATAGACACATCCGGTTTGTAGTTGTTATGAAAAAGATGATGGGTTAAGAGTTTTATGCCCCTTGGTACCAAATCATCACACTCGATTATTCACGCTTCTATATTTTCTCTCAAGTTTTCTTATTCTTTTGCTGTTTTAACCATCATTTTTACCTGAATCATACATGTCTTTTGGTCATATTTCAGGTACTGGAAAATGCGTTTTAATGTCAACGATGTTGTCAGCTTTAATTTCACTGTTAATGGATAACAGGGAGTGTAAGTTACGATTAAAGAAAATATTTTCTTTTCGGCTACAACACCAAATCTTCCTCTCTTCATTATTTGCTATGGTTTTTGTATTTTTGTACCACCCAAATAAACGTTTAGACACAGACACGCACGCTCGCGCGCGCAAAATTCTTTATGGTTGCCTACACATGCATACATATAGAGGTACAACATTGACTTTCTTGACATTAATGGTCCGCAAACGTCTCATAAAGATACTCTCAAGGAAAAATAACCAAATGAAGTTTATTTCTCAACGTATTCCCTCTTGCAGTCCATACACTTCTTCCATCGGTGTTGCAGTGCTTGGATTGTATTCGTGAAGAAGCTTTCATACAACAGGAGATATGAGGTCGTCCAAACTGCGATGCTCGTACCTAGCCTAGTCATTGTGAAAAATATTCTCAACGCTCCCATGGAATATTCTGTTAGCATTGCCTATTTGATTTATAGTCAATCGCCTGTCATCCATCATCATGTGGTGAATACTATCAACGTTTTCTTTGGTTGAGGCGGTTGCAGAACGTTCAGGTATTGGTTCATCTTCAAAAAACTCCCTTCCCTTTCTAAATTCAGTTGCCCACTTTTGTATTGTTGATAAACCTGGAGCGTCATCCAATAATTTGGTAACCATGTCAGCAGAAATGTCCTTGGGGTTTGAACCCCATTTCTGCAAGTACTTAATAAAGAGGGGATGTTAAAGTTTGTCCATCTTCAAGAGAAATCGCTACCAGTTAGTTCTGAAATATTCTATGAACAATCAGACGTCAGTTTACCTGGAACGTGACAATTCAGCTATTAAAAAAGATAGCTGAAATTAATGAAAAGATTTCAGAGATTTGAGAATTAATGTAAAGATTTGACAGTCGGCCTATGAACTTTCCAGCCGACTTTCGTATCTCATTTAATCATTTAAATAAATTTAATATTTTCTTTACTAAATGTATGTTGTCAGAACTGACAATCTCTGATTTGGAAAAACAATGAGTAATCGAGAATGGTTTTGGAACTGAAAAATCTCGGTCAGGTCGTCGTGTGGATAAGGCCGTATGTTGTAAAGTACGTAACATTCAGTCAGTCTATTACACAACCTTGATGCATGCCGTCTTATGAAATCGGCTTCAGATCCCGCATTCATCTAACCGAAAAAGTGTGGCAAGCTGAAGCAAATGTCGGCTGCTTTCAGATAGGAAAACGTTTAGCCCTATCTCAAGTTTTAGGGTTTAGGGTTAGAGTTTGGATTTTAGTTTTAGTGTTAGGGTTAGTATTTAAGATTATGATTTGGATTTAAGGCTTAGGGTTCGGGCTAGGTTTAGGGATAAGTTTTAGGATTAGGTTTTAGAGTTAAGTTTAGTGTTTATAGAGTTTTTCAAAATACCATTGTAAATGTTAATTAGTTGTTTCCTTTCCTTTCTATATTCTTTCTTTTTGCCTTAATTGTTTTGTAAACTTTTCATTATTAATTTATTTAAAAATGTCTATTTGTAATTTTCCTTGCGTCACGTGTCGAAAACAAAATAACAAAATACAAGATACTTTTCATATCACTGTTACGACGTTGTTTAGAATTTCGGTCATTGAACGTCCTCCAAAAGTTGCTTCTATTTTCTCGTAACTGCCATAGAAAATACATCTGTGTAGAAATTCTGAATGAAATTGTGTATTTCTTACAGAAACGACTGTAGATAGGTTTCTTTTAAAAACAGCCGGAACACTGTCTCTGCCTCTCCATTCACATCCATCCTGAAAGTGATTGTAATAGTGATTGCCATTCTTGGAAATGCGTGCCTCAAGGAGATATACTTTCGGTGTAACTTGCCCGCTATTTTTAAAGTAATGCATTAGTCACTTTGTCCGTTTGGAATACGGACGTTTGCAAAACTGTCTAAAATAATCTAAACCGAAGCTATTAAAACTGTGGAAGAAAGCGAGGGGTTGGGAAAAGTGGTAATGAGAAATCAAAGAGGCAAAGAGAAAGAGAATGAATTGTCCAGAAAATGCTGGAATGAAAGAAAAAGTGACTAAGAACTAAAAGATTATTGACGGTGAGACCAAGGGCGTGAATACAATACAAGAAAAAGAAGAGGTAGAGGTCAGAGAATGGAAATTGTATATATGTACGAATATCACACTATCGACCAGGTATCAGATATTGTTATACACCACTGGACGGAATCCGCTTCCAATTCTGTCTTAATTGTGTCATTTTTTTCCAACTTCAACCCGTATTTTCCATTTTTAATGGAATATTTAAAGTATAGTAATTTACAGCGACAGAAAGTCTTTCTTTTCAAATTTGAATGAATTTTAAAATGGTTTTTTCGAATTACGTCGCTTTTCTTGTAAAGTTGCATGTCTTGGCACCAATTACCGACGTAAGCTGAGGTGTGAGTTTACTTATGTCACACCTCCAGCACGTCGCAAATGGCCAAGTTGGTAATATTTTAACGGAATATCCTATACTTCATTTTCCCTCACAGAATCTTCACTAATTGCTGATGTATCTAAAACTAACTTCTTATAGTTGGCTTGATATTTTATTTTCACTGCAATTCATTCCTCTTTTCTCTTTCATTAATTTATTCTTCCTTTCTCCTTCCTCAGTTTTAATATATTAATTTATTCATTTATTTTCCCTTATTTTTTATTTTACTTTCGACCACTAAGTTTTCCTTTTTCTTAGTCTGCACTCTTGTATTTTTCTCATTTAGCTTCAGTTTCATACTATTTTCTCGATGCTATAAGGGATCGCTATCGTTTGTTTTATTTTCGTGTATATATGCTGATTTCGGTTTTGTTCATATTTGTTCTCCTTTTCATTTATCTTTTGTTGAATGCTTTCTTCTTGTTCGTTTTCTACTGTTCTCCTCAATCTCATTGGCTTTGTGCCAACCCCTTCATTTCATCTGTCTTGTATTTGATGTTCCTCAGACCTTATACTTGAATGTCTTCCGCTATGTTGTGTGTTGCTTGCACATAGTTTTTTTTTCTTACTTCATTACTGTTTTCTATCACCTCATTTGGCTTGGGCTGTCGTTCACGCTTTGATTGTTATTTTCAATATAAGAGCGCATGGCCTAGTTGTCAAGGTATCGTAGTCACGATCGTGAGATCATGATATCCATTTCTCGACTGTGTGGTGCATTGTTTTCTTGGGCAAATCATATCTTCTCACGTTGCTCTTCCATCACTTCGATACCCGACGTGTGGTACACCTATTCAGACACCATCGATTTGATGAATGGAGTTTGTTAATGTACAACATATACTTCTGATCACTTTAACAAATTATTTTGCAGGGTGTTCAGCAATAAATTGCTGAACCTTCTTTCTCGGCCTACGAGAGCCTACCACCATTCATTCATTCATTCATTCATTCATTCATTCATTCATTCATTCATTCATTCATTCATTTTCATTTTATTCAATGCCATGACTCTCCATATTATTATCTTCTACGCTATTGTTCTATAGCTGCAATTATATATTTCTCTGATTTACATGTCGCCCGTATTTTTTATTTATTTATAGCTATTTATGTTGTAGAAATGACACCAGCCGAGGGTATTGAAGTTGGAAAGACAATTAATATATCAATAACATGCTTGCTTGTGTTAAAGAATCTTCTTGACTTCAAACTTCAACAAAACGGAAATACAGTCGTACATATACAATATTCCCGTATCATCCACGGATACAGAAAATTAAATACTAGCAACGGTTTCGACTGTGATTTACCTGTTGCTAATATAGATTATATTACCTGTTGGAAACATAAACCCACTTGCAATGATGTAGCAGCTTACTCATGTAAAACATTCAACGCAGTTTCAAAAAAGAAGGTTTTTAAAGGTTGGTGTTACCCGGCTTTTGCACTTATTCAGCCCCAGAAATATTCATTTTCAGTAGCTGTATTTATTTTGTGAATTTCTAATGCACTGCTGAGCGCAGATCTGCAGATTTTGACACGTGCAATATTTTGCACATTCCAAAATCCTTTGGTTTTCTGTTCTATATTGAATAAAAATACTCTGTCCATGGTGTACAATACCTAGTTGTTCTATTCTCTGTAGAATGAAGTAGCAGTTAGGATAATTGATGTAGAAGGACAAATATTTTAAATTAATGTTAAACAACTTAATGTTAAAAACAATTCATTATGTGAATGACTAAATTAAGTTAACTTTTTTATAATTTTCCAGTCACGGTTAGATTATGTTTTAAGATTTAGGAATAAGATTAAAGCATATCCTCGGTAGTCTCCATATAGCTGCTAAATATAAGATTCTCTCCCTGTTACTTTTCATTTTTGATGAATTATAATTAACTAAATTTCTGAGATCCACCCACCTGTTTCTGACCAAAGTCAGTAATTTACAAAAAGATTGTTGTAATCAATAAAGGTACAACTTTAAAAATAATATTTCTTGGGTTATAGCAAGCAGTTGACTATTAACTTTTCATCCAGCTATATATCTGATCATCATTTCCATGACTATCAGATTTAGCCTAAGATTCACAAATCAAGTCTAATAAAACCGAAACAGTTTTGGCGATTTTCCAGTAAAACTAAAGACTATATTCTGGCTTTACTACAGTCCCTATTTAATATTGGGTTGTCTCTCTTTTTTGTTTTATGTAGCAGTGACTGAAATTAATAATTTATCCTGACAAGAAAGTGTTTTATTTTTAATTATGATTTATTGTGTCTTGAATTTCCATAAGAAGTTTGCTATCACCCATTACTACTAAGTTTTCTTAAGCGTCCCTGGGTATTTTCTGTACGGCGTGTAAATTGGAATTTGGCTTATATTTTGATGTTTCTTTTAAAATCATTCCCAAGAGATCTATTATTATAGGGATCATTTCTGTTTTCCTTTCCGTCATTCTAGGTATCTTTTTGTTTCCCAATTTTTTGATATTTGGATAATTTTTACATTTCGTTTAGAAATAAATCAGCACTTGTTAGGACTAGTATTTTGGTAAAAAAAAAGTAATTCATTTCCTACTAGCCTTGGAAAATTTATGGTCGATGACATTGATTTCCACGAGTCAGTGGACTGACAAATCCCAGTCTGTTGTTACTTGCAGAGGTTTTTATTCAGATGTAAGTCTAAATTACCGCCATTTATGTTTGTATTATATAAAGCCAATTTAATTTCCAAGCAATTTGAAACAACCAACTTTGTCACGTCTATTGTATCCATTCTTTGTTAAATATGGTTAACCAGTGACCATATGTAATGTTTCTCTTACCAATATGCATATATTCCGCAGATATTTAATGCATTCTGTTTCATTACATGAGTTTAGTGGTTTCGAGTTAGGAAATCTTTGATTCTGTGCCGCACACAAAAGTCCAATAGTGCTAGTTTTCGATTATATTTTTCAACCATTCAGCAGATTTTTAAAAATCTATTTTCACGTCCTACAGTACTGTCATGCATTCACCATAATTTTAACTGTCTAGTAGCATGATCTTTGTTTTTTACACAATCACCGTTGTTTATGCCCCTTTGTATTCACATTTTATCAAACAAATCAGCCGCTGTGACGTATTTTCTAACTATTTGCTACTTTGAAGACAGAGAACGGTGTTTTCTTTCTGATCATGTCTTTAAGCTATATATATTTGCTTTATATTCTTCCTTATTAGTTATATTTCTAATTCCATTGTGCATATTTTATAAGAGTTTTATAGTTTCATAATGACCATATATCTCTGTGTTAGAGGGAGAGATAATCTTTCTTGTCAGATTTCAAATTTGGGGTGGTGTATTTTTAATGCAGTATAGATTTCATTTTTCTTATTTCCTCTCTCAAGTCTTGATATTTCATCTTGCGTCCAGTGGAGAATATTATAACTAAAGCTAATTGCCTGATACTTTTTAAAAATATTTAGCTCGTCTGTTAAATTATTATACTTGTATTGCTAAGATTAGGTTGAAATTTTATTTGACGATAGCATAGAATTAGACCTCAGAAAGCGAAAACAAAAATGAACGTCACACATGGATGCTACAATGACAAACACAGCAGTAATAACAATGAAGAACAATACCCGCTGCAAAATCACTACAAAATAGTGAAGTTGCTTGCTACCGTCGTTGTCAAAATTCTGAGAACTCAAAGAGGTGCCAACCTACCAAAACTAACATCAACACAGCATGAACACAATTGCACACATAAGCCAAATTACATCATTTCCTTTTGTTTTGCATTAAAAGATGACGAGAAGTAGGAGTACATCGAAGTATGGCAAACAATCATCAAAGTAATTACCATAGCATCACTGAGAAAAAAGAAAAGGAAAGTAGACCAAATGCCAAAAGAAAATAACTCAAAATTCTCTGTGACTTAATCAACCAACACAACTATCATAAAAAAATACCAACTATAAAACATACAACATATCCTAAAACCATAAGTTCGTTGATCTCAACCCTGATTATCTCACCCTCAAAGCATCCAGGAAATAAATAATTTGTTATGATTTATTAATAGAATATCAGATATGTTTTATTGCATAATATTTTGCTGCTGCAAAAGCTGACACAAAGCTAACTTGAAGTGCTGAATCTCTGAGAATACATCAATGACGTATATTTCTCATTTGGAGATTCTACAGGATTCACTATACAATGTTAGTAGGCAAGCAGTTGATAATAGTGTTAAACTTGGCTATTGATGAATTTGACATTTTCAACGTTACATAGCGATTTACATTGTTTTGATTGTCATGGCTTTGAAAAGTGTTGATGATTAAAGAGTTTTCCACAATAATTTTGTTTGTTAACAAACAGAACGAATGTGTAAATCAATACGGATCGTCAACAGCTTGTATGTATCTGTAACCATGAAACATTACTTACAAATAATTCAATGAAAGTTGCTGAAATGATTAACGTGGATGAGAAACAATTACACATTGTAAACAATACTAGGTTTATAAAACAGACAAGTAATTATTGCTGAAGAGAACTTTACTTATATATATATTCTTACTTATCCGTTCCCACTCTTCTACTTATGCTTGTTTATTCTCTCTCCTACTTATTTTCCTCCCCTTTCTATCAGCCACCTCTTCTATATATATATATATACATATATATATATATATATATATATATATATATATATATATATATATATATATATATATATATATATATATATATATATGTATGTATTTATGTATGTATGTATATATATATCTTTCTATTAGTCTTTTGTCTTCTGTCTCTCTCTGTCTTTCCCTCTGTCTCTTCTGTTTACTTTTCTTTCTCCCACTCTTCCTCTTGCTACGTTTTTTACTCTCTTTTCAACTTATTCTTCTTCCCTTCCTGTCAATTCTGTATCAACCCTCCTCTCTATCTATGAGTCTCGGTTTTTCTCTTTTTTTTTGTCTTTTCGCTTGCGTTTCCCTCTTACACTCTCTCCTCTTACTGCTGTAATTTCTTCACTTTCTCTCTTACATTTCCTCCTGTATCTCCTTAACATGCATTACCACCCTTTCTCTCCTATCTTTTCTGCCTATTCTTCTGTACCTCACAACACTAGAGAAGTTAAAGCACCCACCAGCTAATGTCTTCTCTCTGGTTATGTCTTTTCTCTTGTTTTCGTTGATTATCGCCAAATTTAATTAATACCTTGTCCGAATTATGATTATTTCATTAAACTAGTACTTTTCCTCATTTTCACTGAGCTCTGTAGTAACCTGAATAGCGTGAACAGAGGTAGGTATAGATGTTATTTTGTGAGGTAACGTGGTTGCTTGATCTGTTAGAAATACCAGTCAGATTGCCCTCAAATCACTCCCTACAGTCTTTCAGAAAAAAGGCATTTGGTGATATATTTCTAGACGTACTGTATCAAAAATACAAAGAGGTTGACCAAGCTGAAACATCTTTGATCGTAGGTCTGCTACTTCAGGACTGGTCTAGGGTTAAATAATCAGATAGTTTTATGTAACGTATACATTTATGTAAAGGGTGTATATTATACTCTAGTTAAACGAATGTATTGGTCAAGTTTTATAGTATTATAATTAATTATTATAATAATTAATAGTTTTTTAACATTATTCACTTTAGAACCTCTTCATATTCACATTTCACTTGGTTTCCTTCTCTATTATTATTATTATTATACAATGTGGCTCTGTTGTATCTATTTGCTTCTCTGGCAGCGTTCCATCTGTTGCCTCAATTTTTGTCCATTTCCGTTTTCTTCACTAGTTCTTTGTGTTTACCTGGGCACTTCCCTTGCCTAACTATTATGTAAGAGATTTGAAAAAAATGCTTTATTATTATCTCTCATTTATTTCAAATGCAAAAATATTAATGTGTTTATATTGTTTAAAAAATTTGTACAATATGTAATATTGTTTGCATTGCTTTTTGCCACATTGACCCAAGTCAAATAAAGTGAAAAGCCTCCGATACAAAATAAAATAATTTCTGAAATTACATATTGCTTGAAAAATTTGTACAATATGTAATATTGTTTGCATTGCTTTTTGCCACATTGACCCAAGTCAAATAAAGTGAAAAGCCTCCGATACAAAATAAAATAATTTCTGAAATTACATATTACTTGATTAATACAAAATATATCCAGCATGAAGAACAATTCGAGTGGTGTTAACCATTTTAGTTTAGTATGAAGATTGTAGTTTATATTAGTGAAACCACCCAATAGTCTTAGTAATATGCAAAGCATATTGTTCTAACATTTTGCTATATTAGATCGTTTTCTTTTCAGCAAAATCTACTTTAGAGAGTCTGCAAATTGTCAAGGGAGTTAAGGTGAAAGGCAGACAAGTAAGAACATTTAGATGTGTAGCAAATGTTGGAGCACCATTTAAATCGCATGTATCCTTTGTGTGGATTGTAACAAAACATGGTAAAACATATAATGTCACCAAAAACGAGACCATGCCAAATACTTCGAGCTGTTATTCTCGGGTGTCATCCGATTATACTTTCACTCCACAAGCCAAAGACGTATCTGGCACAAGTATCACATGTAAAACAAATTTTGGCTTACTTACCAGACGAATCTCCGCTAAGAGAAGGTAAATTAATTTTGTATTCTTACAAAAAGTAAATTAATTTTGTACTTCTTTCTTTGATTAGTGTTTTCCCTTTTCCTGTAACAACGGTTATTTAGCCTCAGCTCAACCGCTGAGAATCGACGGTATTCCGCGTATGACAATCACATCCGTTCTTTTTTGAAGGAAACAATTTTGTTAGCTAATTATAAAATTTGTTAGCATCGCTGTGTGGAAAAGGTAGAGAGTAGCCAATGTCATCTCTTGAATAATTGAAAAAAAGTAACGGATTTAGATGCCATGGTGCAACGAAATTCAAAGCATTATATGCGAGTCCGAAATGAGTACCATACCGACTGCAACAAGTTAATGTGAGAAAGGGAAATGTATATATCTGGGACTTCATCAACTTCGTTGCTTCATCTAGATAGATATAACTTAAATGTATTACCCGGGGCAGCCGGAAATGAACGAAGTTGTGCGAATGGATAGTTCTCCCGTCCTTGTAGTAAACCCACGCGAGACTGTTAGGAGCTTAAAGGGTGAAAGACCAAAAATTTGGGGTAAAAGCACATAAGAAATAATAGTAGAATGAGGAAATTATATGAATAGTTGTGTTGAATACGAATATATATTTTGAAGGAAAAGAAAGAAAACTAGATAGATAGAAAGAAGAGGAAAGCAGCAAGAGGGAAGAAGAAAGAAGAAAGGAAAGACAGTCATAAAGAAATAAATAAAAGAATAATTGATTTTTCCTTTTTATCCAATTCCTTTCCTTCTATTTCCTTACCAAAATACTTACAACATGCCTTGCCGTCCATCCAACTCCAGACATCACATCTGTAAATTAACGAAATAAATTGCTTCCTGACAACCTACAATGTTGCAGGGATCCAAACAGACCCGCGTAGGAACTATAATATAAACTTATGCTTATCTTTATTTCCCTACATTTTCCCTATATTTTCTGTGAAATGACAACTTTTAGGAAGTTACTTATCAAATCTAAAGGAAGGGGTTGGAGCTCTAAACATCTCAATAACAGTTTTACATGAATTTGCACACACATTATTAGAGATATGTATGTCTGTATGTATGTATGTATGTATGTACGCATGTACGTATGTATGTATATCTATGTATCTATCCATCTATTTATCTATTTATATTCATAAACACACACATACAAACGCGTGCACACACACGTGCGCACATGTAAATATGTATACATGTAATTTTCTCCATAACCTAACTATTGTTTCTCTATATGATGGCAATCCTTCCCTTTTACAGAGTGCTGTTTGCTTAACATCTCTTCCAAAATTTCGAAGTCAACTTCACAGTCAACTTTATTGGTAATAAATATATATATTTCCTCTATATAATGTACTGAGATCTTTGTTCAGTAGTTACTGTTTGTTGTTTTTCATTATTAAGTATTTATGTATGTATGTATGTATGTATGTATGTATGTATGCATGCATGTATGTGTGTGTGCATGTATGTATGTATGTATGTATGTATGTATCTATCTATCTATTTATCTATCTATTCGGAAACAATTATTCGAAAAACACTTATTCGAATTGACAATTTATTGAAAGAAAATTATTCGAATTGACGAGAGTTTGAATTGTTTGCTATTTTGAACATGCCCCATTGACAGATACAATACTGGAAGGTGAAAGACAGAAAATACTTTGCTTGTGCTGATTAACATGGAATGTATATACCTTTTAAAGCTGGCTGGATGTATTGATAGGGAAAATGGTAAGCCCATAGTCAAAATTGATGGTTTCGTATTTGTGAAAATAAGCAAATTAGAACCAAACTCTATTGGAAGTGCAATAAGTTTGCATCGTATTGTAAATTCTGTGCAATAACTAATGACAGTGAAGTGGTTAATGTTTCACGTGCGCATAATCATTCTGGTGATTCCATAATCATAGAAGTGCGTACTTATATGAATGGAGTAAAACAAGAGGCTAAAGAAACCCGTTGTTCCCCGCATTATATGATTTGTACTGTTGCTTCGTAATTAAGTGAAAACGTAGCGCAAGCTTTACAAGCAATAAGATCTATAAGAAGGTCTGTACACAATGTAAAACATTACATGCTGTTAAGAATAACCTTACCATTTTAATAGTTTATGCTTTACTTCTTGATTAGAAAGCCGACACAAACAGAAAATTGGTTTCAAAAACTCAGTCAAGCGTTCTTAATTTACAAGTTACGATATTAACGTCAGATTTTGAGACTTTATTAGATTCCAATATATATATATTTCAATAGTGAATACTATTCTGGATTATTTTAAAGATGTGTGGGTTGGTCATCCTGCAAGATATCATAGCCGAAGCCCTACGTTCGAGATATTTATGTGGTCTTGCTTTGAAAAGTCAATCTTGGTTTACCGAAAACTAACAACGCCCTTGAAGGATGGCATAGAGCTTTTTTACAGCAAGTGTCATCCCATCATCCCTCAATATGGATATTCGTACACGCACTTAAAAGAACAGGACTTGCAAGAAATTAATATTGCAAAAATATGAGCAGGTTTCAAAATATTAAGAGAGCCAAAAAGATACCGAGACGCAAATGAAAGACTCAAGAAATTTATGGAATCCTTTAACGAGTACTCTTCAGCAGTTGAATATTTATGTAGGGTAGCAGATAAATTAGCTTAAATTTTTTTTAATCATTGCAAATAAAGAGATATGCTTATTAAATAAAAATCATTTGTGTACTGATTTTTAATTTCATCATTTTTGTTTAAATAAAATAAAAAAAATTACAATAATTAACATTTCGTATAATTGTCCTTTTGAATAATTTTCATTCATACAATTTTCCATTCGAATAAATGTTTTTCGAATAATTGTTTTGGAATAATTGTTTTCGAACAATTATTTTCGAACAATGTTCACACAAACCTTCAATTATAGGCCACAGTGGGAGTTCGTTGATTACTTCAGTATCGGTAGTAGATTTTTGATTTAGAACAAATTTAGTGTTCAACCCATCTTTCTCAGAATTTCAACTTTTCTACTTGAGAGTTTTATTCTGTCGCTAGAGAGAAAAGTTTGTGTGGCTCCCTTTTGATTGTCATACAGTGCTCTAAGTTTGTGAGAGTTATCATCCAGTTCCAGTTCTTGGGCTTTTTTACCCTCCAAGAAATTTTCATCTCATACAATTTTTTCTGTGTAGTTTTCTTAGAGGAAATGTATAGGGATCTGAGGGTTGGTGAGTTTTTGTCCGAGATCCGTATCTTGTGTCTCTTGTGCAAAGTTTGTAGGAGAAGTTTAATTTGAGAATCGTTTTCGTCGAACCAAACTTGGTGCTTGCGTTTCACGAATCCTAGAATTATTCACTAGATGATTTGAGTCTGTCACGAATATTGTGCCACAGCACTTCATGGTTGTTACACTCCTCTATTTCTGCAAGCTTTGAGTTTAAATGCATTTCAAAATGTCGTGTCGTTTCTGGATTTTTTAAAGAAGGGTCATTTATTCTCGGATGTATACTACGTCTCAGTATCCTCTTTGTATATGCTTGCTGCGAACTATTTCGTGATCCGTTTCAGCAGGCAGACAAATACGAAAACATTTGGAAGTATTCCCGATCTAGTCACTGGCTCATGGTAGAATATGTTATAACAAAGAACAACATATATATTCAATATATTCATGTATATACTTTTATACACACACACACACACACACACACACACACACACACACACACACACACACACACACACACACACACACACACACACACACACACACACACACATTTATATATATATATATATATATATATATATATATATATATATATATATATATATATATATATATATATGTATATATATATATGTATATAACCCGAGAGAGTTAGGGGTTGAGGATCCAACCCACTAAGGGATAATATCTATCCAATATACTGCTGAGAGGGTACCCAATTATTCTTACACTAGTGTTATACCAGATGCAATAAGTGAGTGCGGGTAAAAGGGGGTTACTTTACCCTAAATTTCTATAGCAATATGAAAATGGAGGAGAATATGAGGTACTCATCAACTTGCAGACACTGTATTCCGTTGATTAATCTGTTTATTTTATAAATAAATTGACAAAAAACACAATATACAGACACTTATGACATACCATGTCATATCAACAATTAAGATTTCAAATTTAAAGGACATTTAGTAATTGGAGAGGGACAAGTTCTTACAGCTGTTTCGGCTTAGCATTGGCATGCCCCATTCTATCATTATAGCTCCCGTACGCTGGAGTAAGTAGTAGATAAAAATGATGTAATGGTGGTACATGCATGATTCGCTAGGCCTCTTCAGATATTTACAAAATTCAATATGAATTTTGCCAAATTTTAATACAAATATATAATAAGAATAAAAATAAAAAATAAAAATATTAAAATTAAAGGCACATAAAAAGTAAATTTCTATACAAAATGGCCAGAAATATGTAAAAGAGAAACCGACCTACAAGGTAACAGTCGAATTTCAACACGAACTTCTTGCTCGGTATGGTGTGCCCGATAGCATAATCTCCGATAACTACACAATTCACGGCGAATGAATTTAAGAATTTTTGCAAGAGGTACTCAGTTGAACAAGTCACTAACCCTCAGTATCTCCCAAGACCGAACGGACAAGCTGCACGCTTTGTGGACACGTTCAAAAGGGCACTGAAGAGATCCAGAAATGAGTAAGTGCATGACACAATTCGCATTGACACAATTCCTGAGAGTTTACCGTGTAATACCAAGGCCTAATACCTTTTTCAGGCGAGTCGCCTACTAAACTGATGTTCGCAAGAAAAACTAGGTCAGTTTCGCACAAGTTATTACCTGGAAGAAAATTAAAACTAGGAGAAACACTGAAAATACGACCAAATATTTTAAATCTGGTGATAAGGTGTTTTTACGAGTGTACAGAAATGGAAAAGAAGATTGGGAAAACGGCAAAATAATAAAACGAGTCAGCAAAATGACAAACATTTAGTTCTTTTTCATATATTGAAAGGTATTTAGGAAATATATTAGCTAGGACAAAAAGAAGCAATAAAACTCTGCACTGTAAATGCCTTGATAATTCTTTTCTTAAGATGAGAAGTGCTTTGACGATCGAGATTTTCTGGAGTGTATACCTTCATCTCTTCTGACTAGAAACAATATATAATCTCCCATTATAGCAGTATCCCATCGTCCTTGGTATTTTCCTTCCATAGTTGCGATGTCCTGATGAAATCTCTCACCATGCTCCTCACTGACATCACCTAAGTTTTCGGTGGAAAAATCTAGGTGAGAGTGCAAAAAATGAACCTTTAAGGACATACAACCCATTTTCTTGACGTTTTTAATAAGCTTTGCTACCAGCTGTTTGTAATTAGGAGCCTTGTGATTTCCTAGGAATCCACGAACTACATCACGAAATGCACACCAAGCTTCTTTTTCAACTTTTGTCATCGCTCTTTCCGGTTTTTTCGACTTTAACATTGCATTTACTTGGGGCCCAACAGATATGCCACTCTTGATCTTAGCCTCAGATAGCTTTGGAGACATAAGACAAATTTCTTGAAAAGCTTCTCCTCTAAAATTTAAGGCCTTCACAAACTGTTTTACCAATCCGAATTTGTTTTGAAGTAGAGGTAATAAGATTTTTTTGGAATCTACTAGAGGCTGTTTGAGAACGTTTAACATTCCTGGCTGCAGTTCCACTCATGGGGGCCAACGTACTCTCTTGTAATAATTATCATCAGCTCTGCTGTCCCATAAGCAAAGGAAACATGAATATTTTGTGTATCCCCCTTGCAAGCTAAGCAAGAAGGCAAGCATCTTGAAATCAGCACAAACATCCCACTTGAACTCAGCGTAATTTATTTTGTCGAAAAGTTCTTTGACATTATCGTAATTTTCTTTCTTCTGTATGGAGCGTGCAAGAAACAAAGAAGGGTATTTATTTCCATTGTGGAGCAACACTGCTTTGAGACTTCGTGTTGAGTTTCCTGCATTTCTTGGCTGCTGCTACTGGTTGACTCTTCAGATGAAATATTTTCTGGTGGTAGTGGTACTCGTAAACTGTCATCATGTGGGACAGGGGCTCTAGATGATGGTATGTCTGGATACTGAAGAGCTTGTCTTCCTTTCACTTTTCTGTACTTTGTCACATCCATCATACAAAAGTAACAGTCATCGTGATGGTTCTTTGGCTCTCTCCATATCCTTGGAATGGAAGAAGGCATTGACCTTCCTGTACCTCTTAACCACCCTTCTAGAGTAGATCGACAGCTTCCACATATCACATGTGGGGCCCATGGTTTGTCCTGGTCACCCATGGGCATTCCGAAATAGAGTCTGTACGTTATCCACAATTTGGTACCGTACACGATCTTATATAATACCTGTTTTTTTTTTTTAGTATAATAACGACACACATAGCAAAATGTATCTGGAGAATTTTTACATACTCTTAGTAGCCATCCTGAAAGTAGCAGAACTTAGACATACATTTAGTAGCGGAACATTATAACAATACCGAATATACAATAACATTGAAAGTCGACATATTTTTTTAACTGTTGATGATACAAAAAAAATAATTTCATTTTTGGAATCAGCAGAAAAAATGGATTGATAAACAATTAAAAAAATACAAGAAACAAATTTTTTTTTTGATAATTGTTACGTTATGTTATCTTTTCTTTCACCATTGTTATATAACTGCGATTATATATTTCTCTGATTTATATGTTTATCTCCTTTGTTTTTTATTTAAATTCTATTAATGGCACCAGCTGACGGTATTGAAGTTTGGGTGACTTTGTAACATGATGGTATGTGGTATTTAATATTTTGACTTCATGCTGCAACAAACCGACGCTGTGCATATACAGTACGTCATAAAGGACAGCATGCGTGAAAACCATTAATAATTATCCAAGGTATCGAGAATGATTTACCTTCTGGTGATGTAAGTTATATTATGTGTTGGAAAGCAAACCCCACATACGAAGCTGTAGCAGCCTGCTCATGTAAAGCTTATAAACGAACTTCAAAAAGGAAGATGCATAAAGGTTAGTGTTATCCGGCTTGCAGTTATTTAGCTACATTACTATCAATTTTCAACAGATTTATTTTTATTGCGTATTTCTACAGCACTGTCGAGTAAGCGTCCCAGGGTATTTTCTGTATGTTGATTAAATTGGAGTTTGGCTTATGTTTTTGATATTTCTCTTTAAATCACTCCTAAGTCATCTTATTATAGTGATTGTTTCTGTTTTAATCTCTTACATTCTAGGTGTCACTTATTTGATTTCTGTATATTTAGAACACTTTTCTATTTCGTTTAGAAATGAATTATCACTTGTTGGGACTAGTATTTTTCGTAAAAAAGGAATTTCCTTCCTGGTAGCCTTTGAATGTATCAGTGTCGATTAGCGTTGACCTCCAGGGCTATGTGAACTGACACATCCCAGACTGTTGGTTTTTTTCATTTGCAGAGGCCGTTTTCTGATGAAAGTTTACACTACCTCATTTTTGTATTATATACAGGCAATAAGGCGGTGAGCTAAGAAAATTGTTAGCACGCTGGGCGAAATTGCTTTGCGGTATTTCGCACGTCGCTACATTCTGAGTTCAAATTCCACCGAGGTCAATTTTGTCATTTATCGTTTCGGTATCGATAAATTAAGTACCAGTGAAACACTGCAGTTGATGTAGTCGACTTGTCCCCTCCCTCCCACCTTTAGTAGTAAAGATCATATAAAATCAATAAGACAGCGAGCTGGCACAATCGTTAGCACGCCGGTCAAGAAGCGCTTTGCAGTGTTTTGTCCTTTTACGTTCTGAGTTAAAATTCCACCTAGGTCGACTTTACCTACTATCCTTTCGGGGTCGATGAAATAAGTACCATTTAAGATGTAATCGACTAGCCACTCCCACACCAAAATTTCAGGCCTCGTGCCTAATATAGAAAGGATTATATAAAGTTAATATAATTTATTAGTTTCTTTTGCATATTCTTAGTTTATGTATGTGTATGCAAATATAGTATTGATATATCCCATTTATGTTCATTAGAAATTAAATAAATAAAGAATTTTGACATGTACGAATATTCATTTGCCCCACTGTATTTACTATATATATTGCAGTTCCAGTGTTGGGTCTCAAATCCTGATTATCTCACCCTCCACACTTCAAAGGAACTCTCAGTTAAAAGAGATTAATAAAATATCAGGCATTTTTATTGAATATTTTTTTGCTTGCTGCAACAGCTGACTCGTTGTTAACTATATGATGTGTCTGTGTGATAACATTAATTACATATACGTATTAATCATTTGAAAACACTACAGGGATCACTAATAAATGTCAATTGAGAAACGGTTGTTATTATTATTAAATTTGCTTATTGATTACTTTGTAGCGATCTCTCTTTGTTACGTAGTGATCTCTCTTTGTTACGTAGCGATCTCTCTTTGTTTCGACTTTCATGAATTTGACAAGTGTGAGTGATTGAAGAGTCTTCCCTGCATCATTTTATGTATGGTGCATACCAAAACGAAAGACTAAATCAACATGGATCATCAACAGCTTATATCTATCTGTAACGAAGAAACATTACTCATAAATGATTCATTCTTAATTGTTGAAAGTGATTAACGTGGATGAGAAACAATTAATCACTATTAACTATAATAGTATTGTAAAACTGACAGGTGATTATTGTCTTTATTATAGTTTTATGTGCATATTATACACACATAAATACATAAATACATACATACATGCATGGTGGTTGTCTACTCCTTAAACAGAGTTTGACCACCTCCTGCACCTACACCTTAGCCCTTTCTGGCTTTTTAAACCAGACAGTGTTTTGAAAAAACACCCACACAAATTGCACCTCTGATTTGCACTACCAATACCTGCAAGTAAGTTCTGCTCATTGTGGATCCTAACATGTCTTTTAAGACCCCCATTGGATTTGCAAACCCTCTGGCACACACCACATTCAAACGTGTGCACAGACATATAATCAGAATAGCATACATACATACGTACATACATACTTAGACACACACACACACACACACACACACACACACACACACACACACACACACACACAAACACACACACACACACACACACACATTATCCGAAATGTACAATATTATACATCCATCACAACCGATCTTACCGTTCAGTTTCCTGCTAGGCTTTCCGCAGAGTGTTAGGTAATAATCCGATTATGCACCCCTGCGCACATCAGAGGTAGCCGATATGAAATGAATTATGTTGAGAGCTCCCTATTGGAGGAGCATGCACACATCCGTTTTGTAGTTGTGGTGAAAAAGATGATGGGTTGAGTTATGAGCTATGTCCCTTATTACCAAAACTTCACCCTCGATTATTCACGCTTAAATATTTTCCAACTTTCTCTCAAGTTTTACTCTTTTACTGTTTAACCATCATTTTTACCTGAATCATACATGTCTTTGGTCATATTTCAGTTACAGGAAGCCGAATTTTAATTTCAACGATATCTTTTGGTCATATTTCAGTTACAAGAAGCCGCATTTTTATGTCAACGATGTTGTCAGCTATAATTTCACTGTTAATGGATCACAGGGAGTGTAAGTTAAGATTAAAGAAAATATTTTCTTTTCGGCTCAAACACACAATCTTCCTCACTTCGTTATTTGCCATGCTTTCCGTATTTCTATGCCACCCAGACAAGTGCTTAGACACGCGCGCGCGCAAACACACACAGAGGCACCTATACATGCATGCATATAGATGTACAACACTGACTTTCCTGACATTAATGGTCTGCAAACGTCTCATAACATGCACTTATTTACCCTAAACTAGAGGTACCTGTAAGAGGGTCGGCTGAAAATTTATAGGCTGATAAAGATACTCTGACGGAAAATAACCAAATGAAGTTCGTTTTTCAACGTATTCCTCCTTGCAGTCCACACTGTTTCATTTGGTGTTGCAGTGTTTGGATTCCATTCGTGAAGAAGCTTTCATCCAACAGCAGATATGACGTCGTCCAGACTGCGATACTGGTACCCAGCCTAGTCATTCTTCATGGTGTGGAACCAATGGCTATTCTGCTGGGGTCAAACTAGGAGAATCGTGAGGGAGATCAACCAGTTCAAAGCCACAGTCACTCAAAATCGCCATTAAAAGCAAGGATTTGAGAACTGTTCATGGGATTTTGGTCTTGTTAACCTTTCTTAACTACATCAGCATTTTGAAATAAAACTCTCCATTTCTGATGTGGCCATTTTGAAGATAGGTCAAGAAACGCAATGTAATTTCTATCTCGAAAATCTGAGGCTGTCACCTTCCCTGCAGATTAAAAGACTTTGGTCTTCCTTGCTGCAGGTGTGGAGACCCGATGTGTGGTATACTGTATTCCTATTCAGAGAACGTTGATTTGATGAATGGAGTTAGCTAATGTACAACACATACTTCTGATCACTTTAAAAAATTATTTTGCAGGGTGTTCAGCAAAAAATTGCAGAACCTTCTTTTTCGTCCTACGAGAGCCTACCACCATTCATTCATTCATTCATTCATTCATTCATTCATTCATTTTCTTCAATGCCATGACTCTCCATATTGTTATCTCCTTCTGCGCTATTGTTTTATAACTGCTATTCTATAATTCTCTCATTTACTCTCATTTACTTGTTACCCTTGTTTTTACTTATAGCTATTGATATTATAGAAATAACACCAGCTGAGGGTATTGAACCTGAAAAGACAATTAATATATCAATAACATGCTTGCTTGTATTAAAGAATCTTATTGACTTCAAGCTCCAACGAAACGGAACTACAGTCGTACATATACAATATTCCCTTGACCATGCGAAATACAGAAAATTAAATACTAGCAAAGGTTTCGACTGTGATTTACCTGTTGCTAATATAGGTTATATTACCTGTTGGAAACAAAAACCCACTTGCAATGATGTAGCAGCTTACTCATGTGAAACATTAAGCGCAGTTTCAGAAACGAAGTTCATTAAAGGTTGGTGTTACACGGCTTTTGCACTTATTCAGTCCAAGAAATATTCATTTTCAGTAGCTGTATTTATTTTGTGAATTTCTGCAGATTTTGACACGTGCAATCTTTTGCACATTCCAAAGTCCTATGGTTTTCTATTTTATATTGCAATGAAAATACACTGAGTACAATATCTAGTTGTTCTATTCTCTGTAGAATGAATTAGAAGTTAGGATTATTGATGTAGAAGGACAAAAAATTTCAATTATTCACTATTAAACAACTGTATGTTAAAAACAATTCATTATGTGAATGACTAAATTAGGTTAATTTTTTATAATTTTCCAGTCACGGTTAGATTATGTTTTGAGGATAAGATTTAGGGATAATATTAAAGCATATCTTCGGTAGTCTCCATATAGCTGCTAAATATAAGATTCTCTCCCTGTTACTTTTCATTTTTGATGAATTAAAATTAACTAAATTTCTGAGATCTACCCACCTGTTTCTGACCAGAGTCAATAATTTACAAAAAGATTGTAGTAATCAATAAAGGTATAACTTTAAAAATAATATTTCTTGGGTTATAGCAAGCAGTTGACTATTAACTTTTCATCCAGCTATATATCTGCTCATCATTCCATGATTATCAGATTTAGCCTAAGATTCACAAATCAAGTCTAATAAAACCGAAACAGTTTTGGCGATTTTCCAGTAAAACTAAAGACCATACTCATGCTTTACTACAGTCTCTATTTAATATTGGGTTGTCTTTCTTTTTTTGTTTTATGTAGCAATGACTGAAATTAATCATTAATCCTAACAAGAAAGTGTATTATCTTTAATTATGATTAATTGTCTTGAATTTCCATAAGAAGTTTGCTATCACCCATTACTACTAAGTTTTCTTAAGCGTCCCTGTGTCTTTTCTGTACGGTGTGTAAATTGGAATTTGGCTTATGTTTTTGAAGTATCTTTTAAAATCATTCCCAAGAGATCTATTATTATAGGGATCATTTACCTTGAGTGAAGAAAAGTGTGAATTTTTCTTACCGGAAATGAGATATTTAGGACAAGTCATTGACAGAAACAACTTGACCTTTCGAGGGCAATAAAAAATATGCCTCCTCCTACTAATATAGCGATCTTACAGGCATTTTCACGACATGCAAATTACCAAATTATATCCCAAATATGCATAAGATTAGGGCTCCACTGAATAATTTGCTGAAAAAAGATATGAAATGGAATTGGTCAGAAAATTGTCAAAAGGCATTTGGGAAAATTTTTTAAAATATTAATATTTGATTTGTCTCTAGCTCACTTCGATCCTGCAGCGGAGATTGCTGTATAGAGAAGTAATGTTACATAAATATATCGAATGTAACATGAAGGCGGTGGTCCATGCTCACGTTCCCTCATATCAGTAGAGTAAAATTAGAGTCAAATCGAAGAAAAAGCTCTACTGATCATTTTTACTGTGAAAAGATTTCAAAGATTTTTGCACGGTAGAAGTTTTCGGCTACAGACTGATCACCGATTGTTATTATCGATATTTGGGTCGAAAAAAGGAATTTGTACCTATACTGCTAATAGATTCCAACGCTAGACTACGATACTGTTAAACTATGATTTCAAGATGTAGTGCATACCATCCAAGAAATTAGGCCATGCAAATTGTCTATGAAGTCTGATTTTAAAAAGCGTGGAACCATTGGAAGAAACTGTGATCGGCGCTTTGCGAGAGGAAAATGAAATTAAAAATGTTTTTGGTGACGGTATTTGTGAATCGCCAGTTATATTACCAGACATAAATTCAAAATCGGAGAATGCTAAATTCATTATAAAAATGGAAGAAACAGTAAAGGCTAAAAACAAAATAGAAATATGCGCAACACAATGAACCATTTCTCACTGTGTGACAAAAGGTTGATGCATGCGCAAAAAGTCGTAGTGCCATCTGCACTACAAAAGCTTTCAGTAAAGCAAATTCATATTGGGCACCCAAGGGTTTCGAGAATGAAACCGCTAATGAGAAATTACGTTTCTAACAAAGGCGGCGAGCTGGTAGAAACGTTAGCACGCCGGGCGAAATGCCTAGCGGTATTTCGTCTGCCTTTACGTTCTGAGTTCAAATTCCACCGAGGTCGACTTTGCCTTTCATCCTTTCGGGGGCGATAAATTAAGTACCAGTTACGCACTGGGGTCGATGTAATCGACTTAATCTCTTTGTATGTCCTTGTTTGTCACCTCTATGTTTAGCCCCTTATGAGTAATAAAAAGAGTGAGAAATTACATATATTGGCCTCGAATGGACCGTGATATTGAAGATTCGGTGAAATCCTGCAATCCTGCAGAAGTTTTACCCTTGCAGCCAAGTCACCACCGGTAAAATTCCAACCTTGGTCTAAAACCGACAGTCTATAGACCAGGCTTTGTGTAGATTTTGCTGGATCAATAAATGGCGCATATTCCCTGATTCTTGTAGATAGTTATTCTAAGTGGATGGAAATATGTAGATGAAGGAAACCAACCTCTACAGTAACACCAGAATTTATTCATGAACTCTTTGCAAGATATGGTGTCCTGGACACCATAGAATTCAAAACAGTACGCAGTTTACGGCGAATGAGATTTTTGCAAAGAAAAAAAAGATGCAACTGTTCACATCTGTACTCCGCCATATCACCCAAGATCAAACGAGCAAGTAGAACGGTTCGTGGATGCATTTAAAAGAGCATTAAAGAAAGCAAGAAACGTGCTAGTCGATAAAGCAGCAACGGCAGAACTCTTCAGTGTTTAGAGGATAACACCGAACCCAAACACTTGTTCAGGTAAGTCGCTTGCGGAACTAATGTTTGCTCGAAAAATAAAAACCAATTTTTCACTAGATGTTACCAGTAAGAAAAACAAATAGAGAAAACACCAAAAATACGAGAAAGTATTTTAATATCGGTGACAAGGTGTTTTTCAAAATATATTAAAATGCAGAGACGTTTGGGAAGACGGAGTAGCAACAAAACGAGTAGGTAAGATGATATATTTGACAAGAGGCGAAAAATGAGAACACAAAAGACATTTAAACCAGACAGATATGCGAGAAAGCAGAGACGCCCATCAATGTGCTCTACGACAAACACTTGATGTCCCACAAGAATTCCAATTTAAGAGGAGCAGCACAAGAAAGAGGAAATAAGCAGAACTTTTGGAAGTGTTTGTGTGTCCGGGTGTGTGTATGTGTGTGTATGTACTTGTGTGTGTGTGTATCTCTCTGAGTTTGTGTGTATGTCTGTAAGTGTGTGCGCATGAGATGTGTGTTTGTCCAAGCGCGTGTGTGTATGTATATGCAAGAAACAGTTGTTTACAGGGTCCAGCATGAAGAACAATTCGTATGGTGTTAACCATTTTAGTTTAGTATGAAGATTGTAGTTTATATAAGTGAAACCACCCAATAGTCTTAGTAATATACAAAACTTATTGTTCTAACATTTTGCTATATTAGATTGTTTTCTTTGCAGCAAAATCTAACTTAGAGAGTCTGAAATTCGTCAAGGGAGTTAAGGTGGAAGGCAGACTAGTAAGAACATTTAGATGTAAGGCAAATATTGGAGCACCTTTTAAATCGCATGTATCCTTTGTGTGGATTGTAACAAAACATGGTAAAACATATAATGTCACAAAAAACGAGACAATACCACTTGCTTCGAGCTGTTATTCTCGGGTGTCATCCGATTATACTTTCACTCCACTAACCAAAGACGTATCTGACACAAGTATCACATGTAAAACAAATTTTGGTTCACTTACCAAACGAATCTCCGCTAAGAAAGCAGTTCGTAAGAAAAGGTAAATCAATTTTCTATTTCTTACCCTGATTAGTGTTTCCCCTTTTCTTGTAACAACGGTTACTTAGCCTCAGCTCAACCGCTCTCTAAGAGGCCGATGATCGAAGGTATTCCGAGTGTGACAATCACATCCGTTCTTTTCAGGAATAGTACGACTGGGACTATAATATCCAATGTATCCAAATTTCTTTTAAAACAGTTTTTGTGATATGTACGTGATCTGGCTACTATTTCTTGTTAGTTAAAATGCCACATAGAGGTATTCTCGTTTAAATATGCTTACGGTGTCTCTATGCCATTGTATGTATTCATACTTTTTATACATGTGTGTGTGTCTTTGTGCATTCATGCGTACGAATATGCTTTCATGTTTTTATACGTGTGTGTGTTTGCAAACACGCTATCTATATATGGTTATATGTATGTGGTTGCTGTGCATTTGCATACGTGAATATGGATATGTTTCGTTGTTGCAGGGTGCAAATATTTGGGCAAATTCTTTTTTAGATATACGCGTTCATTCATATTTGTATATGTCTGGGAGAATGCATATTTTGTGTACGTTTACATACACGCGTGATTTTGAATACATGCATGCGTATTTCCATGTATGTATATAATCTTTTCATCAAAATACACTTATAACCTTATGTAATATTAATAATATTATTAGGAATAATACTTAGTGCGCTCCGACTCACAGTTGTTCAAAGGGTATCACCAATGTCGAAGAAATAACAGTAGGATATTTGGGTTGTAGATAAATTGCTTACAAAATAGCCGATAGGCATAGTGTGTGTTGTCCACAGTTTCATGCAGCTGGTTACACTGAAGTCAAATTGGTTATCCACACAATCAACATTGACGAGATTAATAAACAGCTTCAAGATACTGAAGACAGAACACATCTCACTCAAAATG